>NW_020799921.1:0-37998 GCF_003590095.1 Trichoplusia ni
ACTCTTCAGCTTTATATATTAGTATAGATATAGAAGTATAGAGTATAGATATAAACCGAGATATAAAGATAGACACTTGAAACTTTTCACATTTTGTTTCTTTCTTTAATATAAGTAAGTTTTTAATTAATCTGTTGTCAAAATGTGTTTAGAATTTAGCTTGAACGATAAGACTTAAAAAGATGGCATACTTTGTAAGGTAATCAATAAAAACATTTCAACCACTTAGTTGCAAAACATCAAAACAATGTTTAATTACATTTATAAACCTTAAAACAGTCTGTGCTTAGATTCTAATAAGTCTTTGTTTACTCAACAATTTAAATTAGTTTCAAATTAATAATTCACACAAATAAGGATTTAAAAACTCATAAATACATGTAATCACAGTCTAGTTTAGCCTCGAGTTAAGTTAGCGCGATAATAAACAAATGTAATATTAAATAGACCGTGACAGATCGAAAACATCAAGAATTTTTGGTTCTCTTGCAAAATTTAACAACATTACAAGGATTACGTCACGGAAACATGAATAAAACACAACAGAAGGCATAAAACACGAAACGCCAATCGTCTAGCGTAACTAATTATGCAATTTTTAAAACTGACTATCATACTTCCTTCTTGTCCTTTCACTAGTATTAGAAAATCGTGTTTTATGACTAAATTGTTGCTTTTTAATGTGTTATATGTGATTTATTACCTGCAGCGAAGTGTAGAGGAGTCGATTTTCGCCCGGCCGTGTCCCTAGCATTCACCGTTTGGGGTGTAATTAGCTTTTTTACACGGACCGCATCGCCCGTTTTGCAAGCTTCAAATAACTCACGCAACGGATCTGTGGGCGGAGGCAGTGCGTCAAGCGCCGATCCGAGTATCGAACGACGGCTCGACATGATGATTTCGCGTTTCACATTTATTTTTCGTGTATTAAACGCACATTCTCGAGATATTATTAAATAAAAACACGTATATCCACAGCTGCTTGCTACTTTTATTTGACAATTGCATTTGGGGTTGCTACTCCAAAACTTAATTTCCCAAAAGAATGGGAGAAGATTACACAAAAAACTTTTTGGGACTTTTTTTAAATATCATAATTTAATTTTATCACAATGTCTTGGAGTAAACCTTGTTGACTTAACCCACTTTACGATAAAAAGTTATTTTCACAATTGGAATTTCGTAAGGATTTCCTTGATTGGTCAAGTTATGCGAAATTTCGTATAAGACCCTATAAAAAAATTACCATTGTTTATAGTGGTGGTGTGGCGCTACTTAAAGGGTCTTTATGATGATAACATTGTCTGACTGCTTACCAATGACGTCACAGATTGTAATTACATTTAAAATTAATCATTTAGATTTATATCATACCGCTAGCTTTCAGGGAGAATGTTTGGTCTGGTATTACCCTTTTCCATAGACAATGTTGTTGTGGTCATAAGTTTTGCAGCACAATAGAGGATAATTACTTTCATCCTCAAAAGTTTCAAAAGCATGTACGTATTTACGGAAAACGATATGGTATTTCAGGGAACGTCTGTTTTTTTGGTTTTGCTTAAAATGAAGGGAAATTATAGCAATTTATTTTTACAATGTGATGAAAACATCATTAATCTCACGTTTTGTTGCCAACATAAATTGAGATCAATTATATTGAGAACTCTCTCGTTATTTAAAAGTAGAAGGGATTTTATCGATTTATTTAGAACAAATAATATTTTATACAAACTATTTCGGCCAACGTACGGAATTGAATGTTTTTGCTGTTTGCTGTGGGAGCAACAAAACGTTTTCTTCTATATTGTCTCTAGTCTTTAGTTGACGAAATCAAAATGGCGTCTTTTACGGACTAGCGCTTATCCGCCGCATACTGAACACCGTTTTCAATAATCGTGGGTGTAACTATTTATTTGTGATTACAACAATCTGTGAAAGACTATCCAGTGTTAAAGTGCAGTTTTTTTTCATATTGGACTGACTGGGATTTGTTTTAATACATCTGTACGAGTTCACTCAAAGGTATGTCTCCTTTCACCTATCGAATATTTAATATTGATAATCGCCGTACTATCGCGAAGTCGTCGTCAAACGTTGCGTTAGTTTCTCGTATTGTGGTGTCTGCGGCGCGTGGATGTTGAATTATCGCGGACGGAAGCCCCGTTCTTTAGTTTAGTAGGTGAATGAGGGAACAGGTTTTTTTTGAGTCGAGGACGCAAGAGGCTAGCTCGGTTGGGTCAGATCTTCACTTTTGTCGGTTCCTCATTCTTGTCGCGCGTCGCACCGTCTACGGGTTTGCTAAACGTTGTAATATGTGCAAATAATGGGTGCGTAGTACGACTAACTCAATTAGTGGGCAGGCGCGGCCGACTCGCGCTCACTAGTTTCACTTACGGTGCCGTGTTTGTGTATCTGTATGTTAACTTTTCTTGTATTTGGATTGCAGTGTTGTGACTTTTCCTTGTGCCAGATTGTCTAACGAAAGTTTCTAGGCGTAATAAACTACGTGATTAGACATTGTGTGTGATAATTCTGATGACAGAAACACTTTTTAAAAATGAGGTTTCAATTGAGTTGAAGCCTATTAGAAGCAATTAGTGCGTATTAGTGGGCCTAATTAATATTAATACCTGTTTTGAGCCTGTCTGGCAAGAATTTGAAGTGAGTATCATACAGTTTTTTCATAGCAACCTCTTTTCTATCCAAAATTATTCCTTTTTGAACATCTTTACCAACTTAATTCGATATTTAAGTGTAGCTAAGTATGTTGGTGATCAAATAAGCCAATTATAGAATTTTATGATTCATTCTCTAACAGGATATATGATAAAACAACATGAATGACATTTAACAACATTATAAATGTGATACATAGTTTTTCAAATATGTGTAAACTGACATATTTTGTATCTTTGTAATTGGACACCAAATAGTTTATATTTAGTGGATATTTTCCTTTACTCATTAATCACATTTTTACATGAACAACACTGAAACTATTGGTAGTGAAAGCAGTAATATGTACCAAGAAGTTAGATTTTATTAAATCTCTATTACAGCATATTTTTGTGAGTAAAATAATTAAAATAAGTAAAAACTATTTAAAAGAGTGACAACATAAATACTCTTTAAATAATCATACTTAAATATATAGGAAATTATCTTTAAGGATAATAAATAATTGGTTAAATGTATATTAGAATTACCATCAATAAAGTCATCCAATGGTCGTAATTCAATCAATGTTAATTGTCTTTTAATATTTTAAGATATCCTTTTTCCTGTTTAAAGCAATACAGTCAACATTTTGTCTAGTTTTAATTTAAATGTTAATCATTTAATGTATTTTAACAAATGTTTGAATTATCCTGTATCCCATATGATAGGAGAATTAATCAACTATATTTGTTGCATGAATTACATCTATACATAATGCATACTATTCAAAACCTCTGGTTTTGCCTCCATTAATTGTTTTCTCTCCATCATTACAACAAGTACATAGCATACTTTTTCTTCTCTGGCAATCACACATTAACGAGACAGCAGTTACAATATCAGAAATAGGCTACTAAATAAATATGTTGAGAGGCATATACACTGGTTTCAAGGTGTCGCTAGTTCTGAGGTTCCGGGTTCCATCCCCGGTCTGGTCAGTGTAAAAATTCACATTTCTACATTGTCTCAGGTCTGGGTGTTTGTGGTACATTTGTTGTATCTGAATTCCATATCACAAGTGCTTTAGCAACTTACTTTGGATTCAGAACAATGTATGTGATGTTGTTCGCATTTAATTTAATCTAATAAAAAGAAATGTTTGTAACATGATTTTACATCTAAGTATTTTATGATTGATTCATTTGATTTTATTTTTCTTGCTGCGTTTCATTGACTATGAAAATTAGTAAATTAAGTCATTATTGTGTCTGATTTTAGCGCATTCAACTTGTCTTTACTAGTATTGCAAGTATCTTTAATAGAGTGTAGATATAACCACTTATATCTAGATTAATTCCTGGAATCTGTAAGTCAATATATAAATAAATTGATTGTTTATGCCATAGTTATTATTAGAATAGAAATTCATTATGCATGCTCATGCATTCTTTTATTAGATGATGGGATGGTATGGATGTCATCTTGTATGTATATGTTTTAAATTTCAGAGGGTTAGTGAGTTCCCCTTGTTACTTGGTATTTGGTTGAATTATGTTATAGCCTTTTTTTAATTATGAAATTATTCTGTCGCTGGAGACACATCAATGTCTGTCATTTCCACTTTCAGATATAAAGTCTGCCTTTAAAATCTAGCCGATGTATGTAGACATGTTTTGGTATAAACATTATTGAAGGTATAAAAGACCTTGGCAAATCCAGGTCTATATATCTTGCATTTAATGATTCACCAACCAAATGCTGGAGACCTTCCAAGGTGGTTCAGGTTTAGTCAGTAAGATTCTGATGCTAATAATTTCTTTTCCTACCTACGTGGGTTCTCACAAGCATGTCCCTCACATCATCAGCCTATCGCAGTCCACTGCTGGACATAGGCCTCTCCAAGTGCACGCCACTGATATCGATTTTCGGCTTCTGCATGTCCCTGCTTAACCAAAAACAGAAAGAGTTTTCCCCTATATAGGTAATCTAAAAAAACATTCCCAAACTCTCAATATTCTTACATTTAAGAGTTTTTATCTTAAGATATCCTTATCTTTGAGGAGGATGCTATCTGCAGCAATCATTTTATCTCTCAGTACAAACATTTGATAAGAAGGAATAGTTTGGTTTCAAGTAAAATATGCGTGTATCACGCTTTTTATTGATGATAGTGTAGGCAGAAGTGTTTATTTAAATATGACTGTTCTTAAACGAGTGTAATGTTTTTGGAATGTATGTATTATGGGTTTTTAATGCTGAAATTACTTCTGAATGCTTGAACTGGTTCTATAGTCACCAATAGGCATGGGATTCCGTCAAATCGAAAATCCACCATCCTGCACCACCCAGAGCAAGCCTTTCGTTGTATTTGGCATGGGAAACCATCAGATGAGTGGCTTTGGGTTGAGTGGAAGGGAGTGTCCTACTGACTAAAACCCAGCTATGTTCCTTCTTTTTCTCTTTGAGTGCTGCTGTATGTGTAATAAACGAATTCAGTTTGTAAATAATATTCAGTATTAAATCTCCGATAAACAAAAGTAAGGACAATATAATTTCATATTAAACACTATCTCATAAATTAAAAATATTCACTAATAATAAACATTGTAGTTATGGAATTCGAATCTGGTTATTTTCGATAAGCAGCCACATTACCTAACTAATGAACTGGAGGTAGGTTATTAAGTACGTATTTATAAAACCGCAACATTTCAAGGTTGATAATAATCAATGTTAACGTAATTTTGCTATGGCTTCCTATAGTCGTGCGTTTTATAGAAGCCATGTAGCTTTACTGGTGAAAATAAAATTAAAAGTACCACGGAAATGCCTAAAGAGTATCTTAGTAGAGTAGCTTCTCTATAAAAAATGTCGACTATTTTAAACTAGCTGTTGCCCGCGACTCCGTCTGCGTGGACTTCAGTTTACAGCGTTCGGTGGTCCCCGTTTCCATGGAAACAATCCCCTTAGTGATCTTATAGCTTTTACACACCTTTTAAATTTTCCCTCGGGAACTATTCCAAAAATCGGGATAAAAGGGAGCCTATGTGTTATTCTGATGTATAAGCTATATTGTGGTAAAGTTTCATTCAAATCCATTCAGTAGTTTTTACGTGAAAGAGTAACAAACATCCATACATCCATACTTACAAACTTTCGCCTTTATAATAGTAGTAGGATAAGGTTTTTGGATGAGGCTAGCACAGGATCGTAGAAATTGGCACGAGAAGGAGGAGGCCTATGGCCGTCAGCGTAGAAATAGAAAACGCTGAAATGTATGGCTGTAGTTTTTTCTTCTGATGGATTCTGGAGTTTAAGGCCGCTTGTAGAACCTGACTTCCAGCGGAATTGCCCGAAAGGGTTATTGCGGCTCCGGTGAACAGAACAGAGTCTGTTCACCCACTTTTGACGGGCCTGTTGGTCTAGTTGTTAGTGATCCTGACTGCTATACCGGAGGTCGTGGGTTCGATTCCCGCCCAGGATAAATATTGTGTGATGAGCATGATCATTTCTTCTGGTGTCTGGGTGTAATTTGTCTATAATATGTAGGTATTTAGAAATATATAAGTAAGTTTATCAGTTGTCTGGTTACCATAACACAAGCTCTGCTTAGCTTGGTATCAGATAACCGTGTGTGAGTTGTCCCAGGATATATTAATATATATTAAGAGTCAGTAAAAATCTGATACTGATACTGATCTGATACTCAGCTCAACCCAATGGCGGACACTCATTTAAGGATAAGAAAAAAGGTCTCTTGACACACTTGACATAACATACAATCGAAAAGTATGACTTAGGTATTATGGCAATACGACTAGCAATCATAAGCGACCCGAGTAGGAAAATACTGAATAATCATTATTGTTCAATCAATAAAGTTATGCGATAAACACACGTGTTAGATGAATTACACATATTTTAAATTATTTGCATTATTTTATATTTATATGCCGTATCTCTTTACTCTGATTCCTTTATGCGAGCAAGGAAATAGAAATACCTTTTTATCCACATCACTATAAGATACTTTGTCTTGTACAACTTGTTGTAAGGAAGGAATTTTCCTTATAAAGTTGTGTGTTACATATTTCTTTATCTGAAGACTAGTCAGTCTAAGGATTTGACTGCCTCTATTGATTTATTCTAATTCGAGGGAATCGGCATACCTGAGAGTTGTTCTAGGGTGTGTAAAGTCATGTCAGAGGTTTGCGTGTGGGTTAATCTCTGGCACCAGGTTGTACATCAACCATATGATTAGAAGATTGATTTATTATCAGGCCTGCCCATTTAAAACGGGTAGACAGAAATGGTAATGTTATACAATTGAGAAAACATTAAGATTCATGCCTAATAAATTCACGAAAATGATTCAAGTTTGGGTTTAATTGATTATTAGAATTGACATACCGCAAAGTTTGCTTCGAGGTGGCACGGTAAGAAAGAATGGAGAGAAGGGAGGCAAAGACGATCACCGAATCTGAAATCAATAAAGGGCAAAAGCTCAGTTTTAAGACTCTGGGTATGGACTTGGAAAAAATAATAATAATACTAAAATTTTGGTGAAGGATCTAGACATGTCTTTAACTGCGATAAACGACATCCAAGCCGGCGAAGTCGCGGGCAAAAACTAATACCAATAAATAAATGGTTTTGATAAGGTTTCGTTACAGAAGTTGTACTTGCCTTTTTTGTCATTCAACACGTAATCCTTAGTAATTGACTTAAGAGATTAATTAGGTCTAATACGTATTAATTAGGTGGCTCATCTTAATATATATAAATCTCGTGTCACAATGTTTGTCCTCAATAGATTCCTAAACCACTTAACCGATTATAATAAAATTCGCACACCATGTGCAATTCGATCCATCTTGAGAGATAGGATAGTTTAAATCTCAAGATATAGTCGCAAGTTCTTTTAACCACGCGGACGAAGTCGCGGGCAATAGCTAGTGCGATATAAATATTACATAGTTACACGAATACTATAAAGGGATTAATGCTTTGAAGTTGTAGGGGGAATCTCAGGATCTTTTGAATCGGTTTTGGAAATTATTTTACCAAGTTTAAGAGGTCCGTGAAATGTCCGTGTCTTTCGAGATGGAGAAGTTTATTTGAGATAACTATGGAATCTACGTGAATCAGTGGCTTTGCATAGATTCACAGATTAAAAAGGGTCTTCATTCCGCGGCTCTGACAAAAACTGGGACCTTTTATTCTGTATAAGCCCGATTGATCCCAATCGAGGACTGGAGATAGAACACTAAGTATTGTGGTGTGACTCAAGGGGACCAATAACCAAAGTCTAGTAGAAGTTCGCGATAAACCGAATTGATTAATGCATAACTGATTTGTTGCCTACGAACGGAAAAAAAGAACCCATCACCAAGTACCAAGCGAATTCATTGACTAATTACGACCCTCAACGTGCAACAAAGTCTAGATACCCATCCTGATGACAAAAAAAATACCTTCTATATTATACATATGAATAGTTGGTCACCCATCATCGCTCTTACCGCGACAACGCTATCGATCGGTCCCCAAGAGGTGTTATACATTTCCTACTTATGATGTTACATGACTGCATTGCAGGATTCACATCCGTATAATTGGTATATGTACAGTTCCGAGCTGAGCTGTGATTGGTCGTCTCATCCCGTCGCTGTGTGCGTAATTGTGACCTAACTCACACAAGCACTAGGTTTCCTAGTGCTAAAGGTCGGGTTTTAGGGTTGCCACTTCTTAATTTGATATTTTTGAGCAAGACACTCTTGTGTAGATGCTGTCGATCTATTTTCGTATTTTATGTAGTAAATTTGCACAATATTTAATGATCTTTGATTCAATATTGATTTTGTAGATAAAACAATAGTTATAAATCATATTTCGAGTATTCATTATGCGTAAATATTGCGCAAACAGTCTTTGACGGGCTATATTAAAAAGTTCATATCTTTTTAAGTAGGATTGACTGAAAACCTAAAAGCAAATCGTTCACTTTAGACCTAAAATTGATAAAATCCCGAAATAACATATTTTCCGAACTCTTCGGTATTCGACAACCCTAACTAAAACCAACGCAGGCTTCAGTGTTGAAGCCTACACAGACTATGCCCTAAGGGGTGTGGCTATTACCACTGACGTACAATCCACTCTCCGACACCGAAGCTTTAAGGTCGATATTTGTATAACATTCTAGACTACAGTGCACCAAACATCAGCCACTTCAGCTTTCGCTGTCGCCGTTATATCCAAGCTTTAAGGTTGATTTTTCCATAGCAAATTTTATACAAAAACGAATAGTGTTGTAGGCGGTGGACGTGGTGGTACTCCGTACTGCATCAGGAAGGCTTTCGATGTCATTAGTCGTTGCTGTAGTGCAAGGGAGAGAGCTAGTTTTTATACGAAAAGCTGCATCTCTTTCTCTCTCTGTGTCGCAAATGCAATAGTGTTTTGAGGGGTGGTGGTTGTCCCCCAGTTGGGCCAGTTCCTACCTGACATGCGTGCTGCTTCTGGAAGCTTCCACAATCGATTGAAACTCTCAGTCGATTTGGTCCCGTGGTTAGTGCATAGCGAAATGCAGCGGTTCTCGGTGGTAGGAAAATGGAGGTAAGATTTTCTTTACTTATTTTCAACGGTTTCTTTATCTCTAGAGGTTGTTAGACTAGTTTTGAAAATTTGATCTCAAAGGAGTCTTTGTCCTTATTTCAGCATAACCGGCGTGTCTTTAAGTTTACTTGCTACGCCAAAAACAGGGCTTTAGTTTTGCAAATAAAAATATAGAGGTCGGTTACGTAATGTTCATGCATTCTGACGGGATCACGATTGCTTTTCGTTTCGCTTAATGTCATTTGCAGTTAAAGCCTGCGCTCAGGCTAACTGCAGAGACGAAATAGAGAAAAAAACCATTCCCTTTTATAATAAAAGAGTGGATTACGATACTTACAATACTTATCAACTTATCAACATTCCATATTTATCAAATCATGTCAGCGAGATCATAAAACTTATCACAATCATCAATATGACGTGAAAACTCATTGATTTAAAAGGTATGCGTACTATTCATATTAAATTGCAATTTGTTATTAGGCTATCAATCATTATCTGTTAAAGGTAATTTGCTATTTAAATTAGCTAATTGATAAAATGTATGTTTTACTGGTTTGGAATTCCTGTGCTATCTATAGTTTTATTTTATCATAGTTACGGAAAAATTAAATATAGACTAATGGAGACCTTAACAATAAGTATGGAATATTAATAATTATTAAATCTATGCTTGTAAGTTTGATGACGGAAACCATGGGTTCTAAAGGAATAGCTTTATCTACTACTAGCTCTTGCCCGCGACTCCGTCCGCTTGGACTTCAGTTTACAAGGCGCGATGGTTCCCGTTTCCGTGGTAAACCTAGCCTTGACAAACTCCCTTAACCTGCCCTAAAATCGCTCTTTTTATTTTTTGAGTTTTTCAACCTTCTATGGACCATAAGGAACATACAAAAGAAATATTAGGCGAATTAGTCCATCCATTCTGGAGTCATGCGTTTACTTTATATAATTAGATGCATCAGCATACTTAAATAAACATTACGTCACCGTGTCATTTTTCATTAATGTAATATTAATTGTAATCTTGAAAAACGACGCGTGACGTGGTGGGTTCCTCGTTGTGTCGTTAAGGTAATAGCTCTGTGAGACATTTTCTAATCAATCATCAATTAAGAGTGATCTTAGTTACCATTCGAATTATAAAACTACGCCTTACGTCTTAAAGTACTTGATCCTTTGATGTAGGTTGCCTCACGATCTTTTCCTATCCCTTTTGTTGTTTTGTTTAGGGGTGTCTTAGGCTAAATAATTTAGAATGTACGACTTGAAACCTTTTTTTAACAAAGTCAAGCATTTCATCGTAAGGAAATCAAGGCTGGTTGAAACACAGGTATCTATGTTAGTAAGAAACGACATGGGGCCACCCTTTGATCCTTGAGGGACTCTCATCGGTTTAAGTAAAACGAGTAACTTGCATGTTTCTTTATTGCATAAAATGAACATTATTTTCAACTCAGGAAAATATAAAATTATTATCTACTCTTTATTTAAATTATACACGCTACCGATAAGCATATTTAAATGTGTTACAGCATTCGAACGCTTTTGATAAAACGAAAATAATTCTAATTCTAAAATAAAGGAACCTAAAGTATACTAATTGCCTGAAATTTTATCAGTACGAAATAATTACATTGATAACTGTTTTATTTTTCTATATTTTGTTACATGGAATAGTAAAAATGTTTTCGTATTATTTAACAAAATATTTAACACCCTAAACCATTATTGAGGCTTCGCTGTTCGTCCGTCCTTAACCAGATTATAATCCATGATATGATAGAACGTTTCATTTTTTTTATGTTGTTAGTTTCAAATTCTAGAAAAGATTCTGAAATTACCAACCTTACAACGTCACAATCTTTACCTCCAGTGGCTCCGTCCGCTGCAAATCGAAAGATATCCCACGGGAACTTAAAATTGGTATAAACACTACCAAATTTCGTCCAAATCCGTTCCGTAGTTTTTGCGTGAAAAAGTAACAAACATCCGTTGATACTTACAAACTTTCGCATTTATAGTAAGACTAGCTGTTGCCCGCGACTTCGTCCCCGTGGGTAGAAGATATAAGTTATGATTTAGGTATACCTGCCCGGATTTTTCACATTTTCCATTGTATCTTAGCTCCTATTAGTCGCAGCGTGGTATGGTTTATAGCCTAAAGCCTTCCTCGATGAATGGTCTATGCAACACAAAAATATTTTTTCAGTTTGGACCAGTAGTTCCTGAGATTAGCGCGTTCAAACAATCAAACAAACTCTTCAGCTTTATATATTAGTATAGAAGTATAAATTTATAATGATAAGTAATTGTAAAATAATACAAGTATAGTACGTGTAATACTTATTTTGTTTGACATAGTATCGTTTTACCTACATGTTGTATTGTATTGCGCACTTACGTCGAAGGACCATTCACAATGTCGGTAATGCTATGTTATTTATTTATGTTGGTGATTGGTTGTAAGTGATTGTGTATTTTTGCTTTGAAGATATCCTGTAGAAATGCCTAAATAAAATAATGACTAAAAGAAATATAACACAAAATATTGGGCAAGGCTTGTCAGACTTTACTTTTGAATTCAGTCTGTATTCTGACGTTTTTTTCTTAGGTCTCAACTTATAAAATTAAACTTGCCGTCAATGAGAAAATAAAGAAATGTTTATGACATTCTTTTCGCAGTGCCCTTACGACCGAAATGTGTGTGAATTTAATTGAGTTCATTTTATTATAACACCTATTAAAACAGTATTCTAACAAATAAATAAATATTCTTGGCTATTGTAACAAAAAAAGGAAGAAATCCTCGGAGCAAGAATCAGAATCAGTGATTTTTTGTTACTAAAACCTACTATCCCTCCATGCAAAAGGTAAAATGTATTGAAGTATTGTTACACAATAATCTAGATTTTTATCTATACATCACGATCCAGACACAGGGGCGCGGTCTGAAACCTAACTCCACAGCTCTCCATACCTATAGATCACAGTGCATTTATTGATTAAACTGCATGACATACCTATCTATCTGGTATCATCGCTTGTCCCGCCCACTAACCCCTACCCCTACCTCTCGCTCATCCCGGATCAATACTGGCATGCGCACAACGAATGTTCTAGAGAATGATTTATTCTGTAACCAGTGATACTCTGTCGCGACGACACGTTTTGAATTCAGTCTTAAGTCTGAAGATGGGGTGTTGTGTTCCCCAGTCAGTTTTGTGGAGGTCCGATAGAAAATTTAGAATATGGTTGATTTTTTGGACCCCGGGGAGAATGGATAACAATGGGGGAAAGAGCTAAGATTTAAAGCACGTTTTCAATTCTACCTATTTTGAAGACTTCTGAATTGTAATGTAGGTAAGTTGTTTTGGACTTTCATTGTTTTTTTTCTTTTTACGAAATCCTGTATTTGGCATTTATCTATTCATATCAATTGTTTAAATAAGTATTTTTTCTGTTTGCCATTTTCTTTCTAGACTGTAAAATGTTACCTTCCTCTTCCCTTCCGAACCGTATATCACTTATTTCGACCTTATGTATTGTAACAATTTTCTTTCAAATAATTAATATATTCTACTCTATTCGTATTCTTTCAAGCTAGTGTTAAATTTTTAATTTAATATCGTGTCTGTTTTGTTTCCTTCTTAAACTTGTTGCTCTGTTGATTTTGTCCCTAGTGTTTTATATCGATTTTGCGAGATCCCAGTTTCATGGTCACATTGTTGCCTAGCAACAGTTTATTGCGTATTACGATTGGTCGTTCCTGGAAAACGGTAGCGCCGTATACACGTTTGGGAAAATTGAAATAGGAGATTAGATGCTTATCCTGGCTTTTGTAAATGTTAAAGATTTCTTTATACAAATTTAAGCCCGGAAAGAACCAAAGTAGGAACAGGTCAGGTAGTCTCAGATGTCGGATAAAAATCTGGATAAGCCAATAATTAATACGCAAGAAATAAAATCTGACTTTTACTTTCGATACGATACACGCACGCCGTTATAACTTACAGTTGTCACGCCAAATTCTGCACATGAAATTTTTACTTTTTAACGAATTAACATACCTCTTTATTTTAGCGGGTTTTCGGACGGACAAGAATTTGTATAATCTGGGAATGCTTGTCCTGAGTCTGGGTGTCTTTGTGCATGTGATTTGAATGTTTGTGAAACCCCCGCGATACAAAGATTAAATTCCTGATAAAAATGCAGGAGTCGTTGTTTTTTAATTCAATTTCATTTTAGATCCTGGCTTACAGGAGTTGCAATGACGGGCATGTGTGGCGGGCTAGTCCCTTTAAAAGAAACTAATGTACGTTTTATCCCTTTAACAGATAACTTAAAAACTGTGATTCTGACTGACTGGTGACGTCATCTATTTAAGTTATCAAGAAAGTTAGGAATGCGTTCGAATCGGAACCGTGTCACGGCGTGCGACGTGCCGACATGTGGATTAGTGTCACTTAGGTATTATTTGTACTTTTAGTGATACGGTCTAGGTGAGGATAGGGAAAACTGACTTTTGTAGGATACTAGATTCCAGCAGTAATTGAAAACGAGAAAACTGAATTGTATTATTTAATAACAAAAATATATGATGAGCCATCATGATCGGCCTAGCCTTTTCCCAACTATGTTGCGGTTGGCTTCCAGTCTAACAGGATGCAGCTAAGTACCAGTGTTTTATAAGGAGCGACTGCCTATCTGACCTCCTCAACCCAGTTACCTGGGCAACACGATACGACTTCACCGGAGCCAAACTTGATGTTTTTTTAGGGAAGTACGAAATAGATAAAAATCTTCATTATACTCCTAACACTGTAATTTTTTTTCACTCTGTGTTAACGTAATTGGTAAGCCGTGTTAGCATAAATAAATAAATAATACACCACGTAGAATATAAAATTTCCTAAATTGAAAATCAAACATGGCCAAACAAATCGAAAGCGTGTCATGTGTGTGACAATATACAATTGAATATTACATGTTCTCGCAATATAAGTATTTGTCTTACACCGTTTGAAAAGCATTGGCCGTGTCGTCTGTCCAGAATGTCATTCGTTGACACTTGACTGGTATCTTTAGTAGCGTTAATATAGCTTTATAACTAAAAATTATAAAAAAAAAAACTTTTCTTCAAGTGAAATATTTTGTAAGGGCTAATTTTATTACAGAGAAAAACTGAATTATCTGGTTACTTCTTTAATTATCAAGTTTGTCTTAAATTATCTATCTGCAAATAGAACACCGGTCAAAATCGGTATAGCTATTTCACAGAAAAAAAAATGTCGGATTTTTACCGAATAGCAGTTGTTCTCCGACAACTAGTCTGATATTACTTCCATCTCTCTGTTAATAATCCATTCCTAACTTTAATCAAAAGCAAAATATTTAAAATGAAAAAAAAAAACCACACGTTCACAGAATTACACCTTTATCTATAAGTAGTGCATTTATAATTTAACCTGCTTTAAAAAAAACAGTAATCGTTAAACCGTTAATAAAACGTTATGAATGTGTCGCGTGCCTATAACATAACATTTTTATAGCAATTAAACTTATGCTCCGCGTTCTATAAACTTTTTCTTGCTTATTCAATAATATACTTACTGATTTCTTAAAGCCGCTTTAGAAATCTGTATATTATTGATAGATATTCTCAATGCTTGTTTGAAATACAATTAATAGTCGTGGATCACACAAATGCTTGTCCTATGCACGTGATGAGCTGGATGCGAGCAGCGGAAGATAGATCTCGATAGCGTGCTATCGGGGAGGCTTATGTCCAGCAGTGGACGAATATTGGGTGATCTTGATGATGCGGGGAACGCGATACGTCGTGCAAACGTTTTCCTATCCGTGCAGTTCGGAAACTTAAAACGACCGCCTGAAATTCGACGCGTGCGTACTCAGATTTATTATAATCAAATTGAATACATATCTTTATATCCCATACCATATTGGTCTGGAGACACCTCCCACACATTTTCGTATTTATCTATGTTTTAAAGAACGTGCCCAATAGGGATGAAGACTGGGTATAAAAAGAAAAAATCTCATTAGTCCCTTTTTTCAGAAAACCTGGAATTGACAAAGATTAACTGCTTTAAAGTTTAGGAGAGGGGGCTTATGACGTAACGATATGGTAAAATTTATACACAATCGAGACGTCACGCGTAAGTTTCATTCACTGTAATTTGGTCAATTTATTTTTGCGGGACAAATTAAAAAATACGTATCCATAATTATACAAAAACCTACAAGACGGACGCTGCAAAAAAATTGTCGTCATCACTATTCATTGAGGGGTTGTAGTGTAGCATAAAATGATTAAGTAGCTCTGATTAGTTATTGAAAAAAAAAACGATTTTAACCCATCAATTTAATTAATTTTATATTATAGGCAGCACTGATGATGATTGATTGATGCCTGTTTGACCTAAATTTCTTTTTTCAATATTACGTTCACTTATATTTCTTTCAAGGGTCCGACAGGGTTTTTCATACACATTATAGGTACCAATTTTATTACCTTCCTTTAGACAAATCGCCTGTGTCATATTCCTATTATTCCATATAACATTGCCGATTACAAACAAACTCCCTCTCCCCCATAAGTCAATGGTGATCGGTACTAACGGTACCGCATAACACTGCTTCTAATTTGTGTAAACATGACTCCGATCACAATTAGCAAGCAACGACGCTCCGCTAATTATTGCATGAATATTTATATCGAATGCTTCTTGGCTATAGTGGGGTATCTAGCCTACTATAAGTATTACTTATGATGGGGTATGTTAATTGTATATTATATTGAGATCGATAAAAAATGGTAAAAACTTTTACCTTCAACATCTTTTGAATGGCTCGACTGATTTTCATCAAAAATGTCTAAACACTCGCACAACATTCAACTTTATAGGTATAAAACTTTCGGGAGCTATGATGCCACAGACAGACACGTCAAACTCATCTCTTTTTGCGTCGGGGGTTAAAAAAGATAGTTTGAGGTACTCATGGTGATGTTGGGTCGTATTATTAAATGTAATAGATAAGGTTAAAAGTTAAGTAAAGTATTTTTATCAATTTAACCAATGTCAGGACCAACTGGCAAAGGCCTCCCCCTACCCCTGACATCCCAAACCACTCCTTCGTTCATAATATAATAATCTAAAAATTCTATATCTTCTCTTTGACGTAGCAGTCGTAACTAAAAATTTACTGAATGAAAAAGTCACTTTAAATCAATTTACTCAATTATTTTATTTCGATATTTAAAAGCCTCTCACATTATTAAGTCTTATTGGTTCTCCCATACAAATAAAGGCAGATACCGTTATTCCTAACATTTCAAGGTATCGATGCGTATCTGAACGTGGTTATGCAATACCGAGACAAGCAACGTAACAAAGTAGATTGATATACAATAATTCTGTAAGAGGAGCTCATGGCTTAGTTACAGCTGAACATATTGAACGATCACTGGTTAAACTACCAGTGATGAGGCCGGTCTGTAGATGGGTGACATGTAGGTCCCGGTTCTTATTAAAACCTCTTTAACAATCACGGGGAGTCAGAAAGAGGTCAGAAAGGAGCTAGAAAGTCTGGCAACCAGTGTATCTAATGGGTATCGTATTGCCCAGGTAACTGGGTTAAGGTCAAATAGGCAATAATACTGCAAATGGATCATAATGGGGAATTGGACTAGGAAGATGATGAATAAATCTTTAGTAATAGGTGTCATTTCAGTCGAAAATTTACGCATTTGCGTTTGCATTTATTTACTTTCTTGGAAAAGGCATTTGGCAGTTTAATCTATGAGCTTACTCACATTTAATATTCAGAAACTCTTCTTTAATACGTATCACTAAATAATTTCCCCACTCTCGCATAACGCCGTCCAAGTGAAGATGTCGCGCGAACCTGATATAGCCGCGCCTACTGACTTGCGCGCCCTGACCGAAAGGTATCTAGGTTCTCTTTAATATACCTCTTAATGTAATAAATATGGTAAATCAAATAAATTTCGAGTTTTAGATAGGTTTTGGGTGGTTTTTAGGTCATGAAGCATTTATCAAATTACATGGTCTAGTTTGTACCCAAATCGTTGGGCAGTCCTGATATAATTATTTTTTTTTTTTATAAAAATTGAATAAATCACGTTATTAAATGTCACTCCCATTCAAAGTCGATCCATCCGTTATTATAGTTGTAAATTGCATGCCATCGGGTTTGAAGCTACTCTGAAAATGTCATGCCTGCTAGCTTATCAGGAGTGCCTCAAAATTGAGTTGCAGAAATCCCACCGGGACGACAAATAACAACAAGAAATATAGTGTAGAAAAACTTGGCAAAAAGAAGATGAAAGCGGTCTGCAAAAATATTTTGATAGTAACTGTCGTGAGAATGATTTAATTATTAAATGATGTACGGACTCACGCGTATTTATCGGGGCAGCCCGACTAGCTTCGGACAAAAATCTTGCTGTAAGTAAGAGATTAGCTCTCACAGCAAGATTTTTAAAGATTATCAATTTTCTTATCTCAATAATTATTTCAGGAACCTGCAGTAAATATTTTAACAATGACCTAATGTTTGTCCCGAGTCAACGATCACGTCCACGATGATTCAATTCATATACGGAAAATATTTAAAATGTGTGACTAACTCTTAATATAACACAGCCAGTTTTATTATGAAGTGTAGTTAGATTATTGACTCTTAAATGCTCTTTATAAATGAGCCAATTTTGTCTGCATGGATGGGCGAGTGTATAGGTGGCGCTCAACACACACTGTGCGCTTATTCGTCGCAGCTTCGATCTCCGCGTAGGACAAGCGTTTGAATGATCCACGAATGCTTGTCCTGAGTCTGGGTGTCTTTGTGCATGTGACTTGATTTTTTGGGGATCCTGTGATACAAGGATAAAATTCCATCTGCGAGAGTCGTTCAAGAAGCTCGACGATCAAAAAAGGTTTTATTTTAAATTATTTATATCTTTTATCAATATTAGTCAATGTACGTAAAGCGAAGACTCGTCTTATATACGTCAGTATTTTAAAGCTATCGTAATAACGGGGTAGACACAAATACCGGTGACGCAGCGGCGGTTGGTGACATCATGCGGTCTTGTGCGCTTGGTGCTAGGTATACGCTGAAGCGTGGAGCGGTTGTTATGGTTCAAATATGCGTTTGGTACGAGAAATTTGTATAAACACCATGTTTAAAGAGAGGATTAAATATCGCTTCTGAACATGAAAGTTAACAAATTTCTTGTCAGTTCTTTTACTTAGGAATGAGATTTTGAATTGTTCTTTAGAATGATTGAATGATGAGTTCTGAAGTAGTCTTTTGTTTAAGTGTGATGAATCTCAATAATTAAACTATACTGATCAGTATATTGCTCATAAGACAGGCTTTGCTTTGTGCTGGGTGACGATGTGTGAAAATTGACAGAATATTATGTCTAAGGAACTTTATCGTAACCCGCTACCGCGTATAAACTTGGACCCTACCTAATCAATTCAGACGCTCGTCACGTGGTCACTACTCCTCTCAATTGTCACAACTCGCCGTCTTACGTTCTAGTGTTCTTATTTACCAAGTTAATTATCATAAATCTTCGGGTGTTGCCAGAAAGTAGGGTGTACAGCCACGTATTAAATTGATATTGTAGTTGTGGATAATTGACAGCCCACTACACCGCTTGGACTGGCGTCTATCTAAAAGACTTTAGTAATATTACTGAACTAGCAGTTGCAATTGAAATGATCCCATGGGAACATAAATTAGGGTAAAACCTTTCGTATGTGGTTAATCCTGGTTATAAACTATCTGTATACCAAGTATCGTCTAGTTTAACTTGTTCTTCCTTTCTTTTTTTCCTCTCGTCTTTTTCGTCCCTATCCGTTCAGTTAGTTGTTTTTTTGCGTGAAAGAGGAACAAACACCCATACACACAAACTTTCGCTTTTATAATATTGGTAGGTTGCACCTACCAACTAAGATGTGAAAAACGTATTGAGTATTCAAAATTGGAGATATGTATGAGGATATAATTAGCACGGATAGCCGAGAGGGTGAGGTTACCATGCCGTGGATCATTTTCGATTTTTAGCAGGCGGGCCTTCGGGCAATAGGAGTGATGACTGGGTATAAAAAGAAAAAATCTCATTAGTCCTCAGTTAGATATTTGAAAAGTATGAGACACGTATTTTTTCCTTTTTCAGAAAAACTAGACTTGACAAAGATTAACTGCTTTAAAGTATAGGAGAGGCCGCTTGTGACGTAACGATATAGTAAAATTTTACTCAATCGTGACGTCACGCGTAAGTTTCATTCACTGTAATTTGGTCAATTTATGTTTGCGGGACAAATAAAAAAAATACGTATCCATTATTATACAAAAAAAAAACAAGACGGACACTGCAAAAAAAAATTGTCATCATCCCTGTACCTAGGTATAGGGATGATGATAAGGATAACCATTAGACATTAGTTATGGTGCATTGTGGACGATGTCGGGCAAAACAAAGTTTAGTTTTTATATTCAACAACAAACTTGATAACTTAACACCAAGGTAAGTAAAGAACATGTCTGGTTCAAATTTTCACGTATATTCCTCGCAATTGCGACAGACGTGTCGAACATTTTACGAATACGCGAGCGCGCGATACTTCGCTTCACCAATACGGTTGCTTGTCGATTACCTAATAACGCTGCGCAACTCCTAACTGACATACCTGCGTGGTATCGAATGGAATTCTAGGTAAATCGGTGAAGGAGGTTTTATATTGCATAGGTTGACTGAAACTGGGACTTTTTTTGCTGTCGCAGATACAAAAGTAGGGGTTGATAGTCGGGAAACGCAATTATAGGACTCAATTTCAAGTCCTTTATTAAAAATCATCAAGAAGCAGATCATCCGCGCCAAATGTTGACCTGATGCTAACCACGATCCTCAGATAGGAAACGACCGGTATAAGGAGAGAGATTATTTATCTCACTTACTTTTAAAGGTACGTTAAATTGTGAGTCGTGTTAGACTGGAAGCCGATTCCCAATACAGTTGGTAAAAGGCTAGGATGAGGACCTTAATATGCAAAATAGTAAGGCTTTTTATTAATTTGTCTAACATATTTCACTTTATTTACCGTTACCATATACTCTACTTTTACCTTTTACTATTTTCCCAAGCTATTCTGATATTGACTTCCTTCCTTAACAAATACAGTTTGCCGTCCTACAGAAAAGCATTCAAGGACACACATTCTGTGCTCAATATCCCTATTAAACATTATTAAAATAAGCAACAAACTAAAACAAAATAACACAAAAAATATAAGTACAAACGGTCACGAATGCCCCTTATCGATGAACTAATGAATCATAATACATAAATTATTTAATGTTTTTTTATCAGCGCACGCGCACGCTTCCGTTACTCCGATAGTTTGTGATAGCGTCTGTGTATATAATGTACATATTTATGTATGTATACAATGTATGGATGTATACTGAGAGAGAATAAACGGGGAGAAGTCTACGGTGGCCGACGGCTTTAAGGGTTTGGAGGGCTGTCCCTCCATCTTATGTGTCTGTACACATACGATTGGAGTCATTAAATAGGCTATTTAACAAAAAAAATGTTGTTTAATCCATCAGAAAGATTTTCGAAAAATCTTAGGTATGTACAAATATTTTGACGCCAATATTTTAAAATGCGGCTACTCCGATAGATACAGATTTTTGTTAAAGTCTTATAGGACTTTTTACATGAGACGCAACGATTATAAATATTGTTGGCTTTATACTTGACTTAAGACTTAAAAGTATACAATTAATACTATTTAGTTCCTATAATTAATCACCTAAATAATCGCTTGAAACAACCAGTAGTTAAAGTATTTTGAAATTTATCCGTAACTATCAATTAAATCAAATTTATTCCGAAGACCCTCGTCCTCTCGGCTCGATTGATCGACAAATAGTTAAATGATTTTTATCATTATTGATAATAGTACTAAGAATGCAATTAATACACGGGTCGCAAAAGTATTGTACAATGCCTATGTGCGCAGTAAACTCGAGTACGGTGCAGTTATCTGGAATCCTTATGAAGAGAAATACGTTCTAATGATTGAAAAAATACAACGTAAATTTGCTCGATGGATTTATAAGAAACAGTACGGATACTATCCCTACTTATACCCTTCCTTATTCGTGTCTGGTATGGTGGACATTGAAACGTTGAAATTTAGAAGGGCAATGTCTCAAGTCATGCAATATCTGTCCATAATTCACAATAGGATTGATAGTCCCCAAATACTAGAGCGTGTCCGCATCTTAGTCCCTGGGAACGTGTCGGCAAACTCACAGGGACAGGTGGCGCCTCGGCGCCGCCCGCGACTGCTGGAGCCCCCCGCGCACGTACCGAGCGCGCTCGTCAAGCGCCCACCAACCGCGCACTCCGATTTATTGGGGACATACTTGCACAGCACCACGAGCTAGACTTATTTGCCGATGGATTAGGACATTTGTGTAAAGAATTTCAAATAATTTTAAATAAATTGTAGCCATCAAATTGACATAATATTGTTAGTTATCATAATTAACTGTAATTAATTATTATTTTAATTGCTAGCTGCGTTTTGTTTTTCTTATTTTTTTTTTTTTTTTTATTATTATTGCTATTTTATTTTAATATTAATGTTATTTATGGACTCAGATTGTATTTTTTTTCCTATGATATTATTGATCAATTTTTAATTATGATTATTCTGCTCATTCCTGACATTGTTAAATAATTTTGCATTGTTAAATATAATGACGAGGATGTGTAACACCGAACTATTAATCTTATAAGCGTTTTGGATGTGTCATCTGTTAGCTTGTAAGATGAAATGAAATGAAATAAATAAATAAATAAATAAATAAATAAATAGGCTAATTTTGATTTTGAAGTAATGTGCCTAAATTATGTTGTTGCACCGCATTCTATTTTACAAAATTATTCTGATGAATTTCCATGTTTTGCACATTATAGGATATAAACATAATTCTTGCTGTCAAAATGAAAATGGGTCTCGTGCTCTCAATGTAAACAAAGGGAAAACACGTGTGTTTTAGTAAGATAGTTATAACCGCTGTAAGTTATTACTGTCATAAAAAAAAGAAACAAAACCCGCGCTAAGTAATCTTTGTGTTTGACGGCGGTTCATTTTTACTCAGTAAGATTTATAGAAGTAAGTCTAACACTACCCGTTACTTCCCCCCGAGAAGGTGGTTGTCCATGACGATTCCCATGTGAGTCAATTTTACCTAAGCAGAGACAAAATCAGGGTGATTTTAGTCAGCAATACTCCGACATATCGCCCTTCTTACGATCTTCCTCCGGGTAAGTCGTTAACCGAGTAAGCTTTAAACGACATTTTTCTTCAATGATTTTCGTAAGGCGATTAATTTCGGACCCGACCAGAGTTGGCTGGTCGCGATAAATACACATCAGTGACGTCAGTAAACGGTTATAAAATAAATCGGAAATAAAGATAAAAAAATCTTTATTAATTAGTTCAAAACATTTTGTCTCTCTCAAAACTTATCAATACGGTAATAGGTATATTACTCGTAAACGAGTGCTCGCCGACCTTGGTTTGATAAGACGTGCAAATCTAATGTTATTTGTATCGGGGACCGTTTGTATTGAGTGGATAAACGCTGCGGTTGGCGTTTTTGTTAAGCAAGAAGAAAAAACGCTGTGATTATCATTGGCTATTCAAGCGAAATCAATAAGAGGAGGTTTCAACAATACTGTTTTCAAAAAGGTGCATGTCTCATTCTTTTCTCTATCTTTATTTCATTATATTTGTGACCTCAGAAATTCGGACTGGACGAACAGATTTTGTTGATCCTTCTTCTTTAATTTACCATGAAACAACAAATGATGATAATATTTTAAAAAGATTGACACAGCAGAAATCTAATAATTGTCTTCTGTGAGACCGATTCCATAATCAGCACAAAATTTCCATTACTAATTACTTTAATTAAATAATTGTAGCCACTTGTGCCACAACACCCTGTCCTCCATCTTCCGTATCTGCACTTACAAGGACGCGGCTGTCAAAATATCCTCATCAGAATCCCTTATTATCCTGTCTTAATATACTTTCAGTTACCTATACGTTTTTAAATGTCTCGTTTCATACGCCAAATAGGAAGTCGATGTATGCTGAACGAATGACTCCCACGCTGTTATTATTTTAGTTGTAATCTTTGGCTTATAAATACAATCCATTGATACGATTTCATAATTATTTTTGACTCTGATTGGTGTTGTTGATGCTTTGACTGTGCAGTTTGCCTGAGTGTAGACGATGACTGATTTATCAAGCTAAAAGTTGCGGAATAAGAAAAACATATTTTAGAGTTTTTTTTTTGTGATTTTTTTAAATTAGTTTAGAGAAATTTGTTCATGAATTGCGGCGCGTCTCAAACATTAATTTCACGTGTCTCTTGATGATTCACAATTAAAGGTTGTTAATTGTGAATCAATTGTAGGTATTTATCGTGTTTGCCCGACTAGTTTTCAGACCAAACGGAGTCCTTAATCATGAACTGACGCGGCTACGGGTCACGAGTTGGGTCCGAACCTAGTTCTTTAGCCCTTTTCGATTGAAAACAAACTTTCGGTTTCTTTATCGTTTAGCGTTTAAAAGCTAGGTATATTATAGCGTCCTCATTACAAATGTAAAATGTCCTTTACACGCGGAAAATTAAACAAACTTTAAACATACATACATTGTTTGTCCTCAAACATGCTAATTATATTTTATGTTATGTCACGTTTTTGTTATAAAAATATTCTCTAAAATTGTCTTTCTAAATTTTTACATCACATGTTATTTGGTTGAAAATTTTCTTCTTTAAATGGACTAAGATTTTTTTTGTTGAGCAATTCTCTTTTCAAGCGACTATAAAAAAAGAGAAGTTTCCCTATTCGTCTGTATTTTCTTTTATGTTTATTACCTCAGACCTTTGGATTTTATGAAACGATGTTGATTCAGTTTTCATTTATCGTGAAATCGCCGTCATGGATTCCCATATTTTTTCATTTGTATGTTTCTCTTGTTCAAACAATACTATACTTGTAGTTTGTCATTACTAATGTATTATTATAATTTGTTACAGCGATGCGCAGAGGCAGAGTGGCGGTGTGACACGATGTGCAAGGACGGATGAGGCGCCCGGCGCGCGCTCACGCGACGCGCAATCTAGCAACATGTCGTTCTTTAATAATCTTAAAAAGGTAACACTGAAATATCGATCTGGACACCTGTCGCGGCATGTGCGTGCACAAAACAAAATAAATAAAACTCTATTGTCCTAGCCATAAGATTGAAAATAGCTTGAAGTACCCCTTGTATAGTTTACTTCGATGGTTGAACTTCCTCGTGGGTGGGTGGAGGGGGGGGGGGGGAGCGGGAGCTTTAACCGTCGACTTTTTTTATTATTTCTTGTTTCGTAACTTAGAAAGTAATGTGTAAATTACTTGCTTGTCAGTGCCGTATTATCCATAAGGCACTTTATTGCCTTGGGCCCCACTAAGACTAGGGGCCCAGCACTCCCGAATTAAAAGGCGGAATTGTGTGGTTCTATGAAACCACGGTAGAAAGCCCACATTATGGACACTAAGACCGGCCCTGCTTGTTGTAGGTGCTGCACCTAGGCAGCGGCAACGATGCCAGGAAGAAGAAGGTGTTCAACAACATCCGCGACAACAGCGACCCCTCGGACAACTGGGACATGGTCGGCGAGCTCGGCGATGGCGCGTTTGGGAAGGTGTGTATACAACAGTATTATTAAAATTAAAATTAAAAAAAAAAAGTTTTATTGACATAAAAATACAGTTCAGTATAAATGTAACCCTTACGCCTGTGCTAGGCTTAAAGCCTGTGTTACAGGAGCCAGTGTCTTCGCCCGTTTAGGTTATAATATCTATATCTATTTATATGAAGAATATAGATAGATGGATAAAATGTACATTATTGCATACTGCATAAATACTAGATTGGCTGAAAATAAATAGTTATATGGTGATAAAATGGGTGTTTTATCGCTTAAAGTGATCTTAAATGAAGATTGAAGACTCGAAGAATATGTAAACGATTTCAGTTTGCTTGCACAGATAGCTGAGTGGATTTGGCCACCTCGCCAAATCTACTATCGAAGAAATAACGATTATGCCACTTAAAATGTTCTTAAAATCCAAGATTATAACCTGGACATCTAGGATAATAATAAAGGCACTATTTTAGGCAACTGCTACCCTAACCAGTTGTCTCAGGTTCTAAACGAAAGAGCAAAAAATCGTCTAACCTAAAGTTGTTACTTTTCAAACGTTGCTAGCTCCGATACTATATTCACCAAAACGAGACAACGTCTCTGCAGTGCCGGCGTAAGGACCACTGACACCCGGGCGAAAATATTGTGGCGCCCACTTGAGGGAAGCAATATCAAGTGTTAGTTTTTTGCTGATCCCAAGTAAAATTATATTAAGAATTTCATCTTTCCTTTAGCGTTACGTTTGGCGGTGGAAGTATTCCACCTCTAGCGTAGAGCACAGTTCTGAGGGTTTGCGCCAGGAGAGGCAAGAGTCTCCAACTTCACATCTTGGCGCCCCCCAAAATGTGTCGCCCTGGGCCATCGCCCCATCATGCCCCCCCCCCCAGCACAAGACGACCGGCCAGCTCGCCGCCGCCAAGATGTGCGTTCTGGACAACGAGGACGACCTCGCGGACTTCACCGTCGAGATCGACATCCTGTCCGAGTGCCGGCATCCGAACGTCGTCGAGCTGCACGAAGCTTACTTCATCGATAATAAGTTGTGGGTGAGTTGGTCACTGATATATCATCGGGTCTATAGTTACTTCTCAAAGACGAAGAGAGGCCGTCTCATGCCGCCTTGCAATACGAATGTAATAACGTATAGCCGAGTGGTTGAGGTCGCCACGCCAGACCTGCAGAGACTGCCAAGCGTTTGTGTGATCCATGAATGCTTGTACTGAGTCCATACGTACGGGTGTCCATGTGTTTTTGAATCCCCTCGCGACTCAAAAATCAAATTCCTTAATAGTGGAATTGATTTTTTTTATCTGTTCACTTTTTAATAGTAAACTAGACCATCTTCAAAACCTACAGTATATTTAATAAAATCCAAACTAATAACTTCAAAGACTCTTATTCTCATCTTCATAAAGCCTAATTCCCCCTAACCCTCAACCTCCAGATGCTCCTCGAGTACTGCGACGGTGGCGCCCTCGACTCGGTCATGGCGGAGCTCGAGAAGGGTCTCAGCGAGCTGCAGATAGCGTACGTGTGTCGCGAGATGTGCCGCGGCCTTCAGTTCCTGCACTCGCGCCGCGTCATACACCGAGACCTCAAGGCGGGGAACGTGCTGGCGACCATGACCGGGGGCGTCAAGCTAGGTAAGGATTACTCAAACCTGGGCCCCAATTCTGCTATTTACGATGGCCGATAGATAATGAATGAAAATGATACTTTTGGTATTATCTTTAAGCATTTTCCCCGACACAATAATTGGAAATTCAGTATGGGACTGTACACTCAAGGTCAAAGCAATTTACTTCCTATTATTGTGTTGGTAAAATTCTTAGGAGAATAGGAATAATTTCAGATTTAAATCCAATTGCCATTCATTTATCGGCCATTGTAAATAGCAGAATCGACGATCAGGGATGTTATGGATGTATATTTTCGGATCCGGATACGGACACGGATATGGATACTGGTAAAATAAAATATCGGTTTCGGTTACGCTTATGATGGATATTCAATTATTTCGGATTATCCGATAGTTTCGGTTAGGGATATTAATTTTTTAAGGAACTGTAAAACGAAAGGTGTCAGCTGTTGGGATTTGTCAGTTTTATGTCAATTTGACATGTCATTTTTACTATAAAGTAAAATAGTAAATATGACACGTCGTGACAAGTTTTTGGTTTTCCCCCGCGCCTAATGACTCCGCCCTATCTGAAGCTATCCGTAACTTTTATTTCGGTTATGGTTACGGTTACGGATATTTTTTTATTTCGGATGTCCGGTAGTTTTCGATTACGGATATGGATATGGATCCATAGAACACTGCCTCAAACAAGACTATTGTCTCTAATGCTAGGGCCACATTAACAAGAAATACCATTAATTATCGCGATTTTGAACGTTAAACTTTGGCGTAGCTACTACTTTAGGCGTTAAAATTACCGTTTAGAGTGAGGCGAGATCTCAATCAATCAATCAATTAATAACTTTATTGCATTCCATAATGTGTACAAAGCTGGTAGGTAAAATTAAAAGAAACAATTATGGACCCTGTCGGGCACAGCAAAATTAGTTTTTTAGAGGAGAGGATGAAGAGGGCTTTTTAACATTTTAATATTGCTTCAAGTGGCGGTACATCAAAAAATAGTTAATGGGCATTGACGTTAGCCACTAGTGTGGCCCAAGCATAAATGCGTCGGCAAATGTAGTGTCAAGGCCCCATCGGCCGATGTATGATGAACTTCTATGTGTAGTCAGGGCTGGACGTGGTGCATGAAGGATCGCAACGCATTGCCATACACCGACACAGAAACGCAGATGACGTAGCGCGGTTTAGGATTCAGTAACAGTTAGTTCAGGCCATGAGAATGGACTGTTAGAAGAGTGTAGGTCTGTAGTAAGCTCCGCAGCCCGATGGATAAGAAAAGAGGATGACCTGCCTTTGTGGGGTAAGTTTGGGAGAGTTCTATGTTTAGCAGTGAACCGCGATATCGAATTAATTCATGCCAGGGCGTGGTGGTTTTACATGCACGAAGTGAAGGTTCACTTATAGCATTGCCCTGTGACTACTGTAAGGTCTGGACGGGAGGGACTTATATTACATCGACCAGATAACTGGCCAAGAAGGAGACGGATGCGTTTTCCTTCTCGTTCGTTTTTACAAGAAGTGCTAGGTTTAGGCGTTTTACACTTACCCTACGCGAGTCCAATGGGACGGTAGCTAGGCAGATTCATGCACTAGTGATCTCGTGGGTCTTATATTACTTTAAAACGTGGTGGTAAACCCCAAGTCAAGGTGGTTTTCATAGAAATTCTAATTCACAAGTCATGTCTGGGTGATAGGAAAAGTGTTGTTGCAAGTTTACTAACTTTATATGTTTGCGTATTTTTTAGTGATTATAGTTATTTAGTATATTATAACCTACTAACAATAGGGATGATGACTGGGTATAAAAAGAAAAAAATCTCATCAGTCCCTCAGTTAGATAATTGAAAAGTATGAGACACGTATTTTTTCCTTTTTCAGAAAAACTAGAATTGACAAAGATTAACTGCTTTAAAGTTTAGGAGAGGGGGCTTGTGACCTAACGATAGAGTAAAATTTATACTCAATCGTGACGTCACGCGTAAGTTTAATTCACTGTAATTTGGTCAATTTATGTTTGCGGGACAAATTAAAAAATACGTATCCATTTTTATACAAAAAACTACAAGACGGACACTGGCAAAAAAAATTGTCGTCATCCCTATTATATATTTGTCAATTTTCTTATATTGGAAAACCTTTTTTTTTTACTAATATTCTTAGTATAGAATTGCTTTGTAACGTAGGCATGTATAATAAGGTTTATTATTATGTTTATTAAAAACTATATTTACAATTTACACACCAATGGTAACCCATAGCAACGGTTTAACTACCTAACAGATGATAAGTTTATATGACTAGCTGTTGCCCGCGACTTCATACTTGTAGATATAAAAATAAAGCAAGTAATTGTATAATAAATAAGTAATGGTTTATTAATGCAAAATCAAAATCTACTTAGATAGGAAAGCGAAAAATCTATATCTATACTTCTATACTTGGGTGATTCTCCAGAAAAAAATTAATAACACAAGTTAACGTCGTCATTATCCTCCACCAACTGGTCTAAGTAACTGTAGTACAAAATTTTTAAAATTTTTAAGTCATCTTTTAATAGCCTGAGTACTTTGCGAACTTGGATAAAAATAATATAGAATACATCAATCTGCAGTATCAAAGTGTGGTGAGGATAATGACGTTTGCAACTTGTTTTTCTTTTTTCCGGAGAATCACCCACTTACTAATATATAATGCTTTAAGAGTTTGTTTGTTTGTTTGAACGCGCTAAACTAAGGAACTACTGGTTTCAAATTTAAAAAATATTTTTGTGTTCAATAGACCATTCCTTGAGGAATGTTTTAGGCTATATAAAATCACGCTGCAACTAATAGAAGCGAAGATACAATGGCAAATGTGGCAAAAACGGCTATAAAATTCATCTTCATGGGCTTCCGTTCAAAAATTCCTAACTTATATCTTCTAACCACGCGAACAATGTCGGGGGCAACAGCTAGTGTTTGTATAAAAGACACACTGCGATAGTTATCTTTCAATCAATTTAGAATATAGACATAATCTTAAATCTCAAACTAACTGTAATGATAACCAAGCAGTAACCATGGCAACGCTTCGACAACAGACGATCTCTCCCAGTCATACATAGAGACCTGAAGCTATGTTGTGCCTTCAAATCTCTGTGTATGATTGGCCGCGTTCGTCACTAACAACGGCGGAACGGGAGCGGTATGTTATATGTGTATCTTGTATGTTATATATGTTGTTATATATGTTGGTAGAATATGTTTAATATATCCAGATTTGAAAATTTTGGATTTAGGGGTTTTTTGGCTAAGTGAGTTTGCTAGACGAAAGCGTGGTAATTGTTGTTTCAGCTGCGTTAATATGTCTTTCTGACAATTATTCATTGTTTTTGCCCATCAGACGGATTACTTTTATTGGTTTTTAAACGATTCTGGCAGTGATGATTTTAAAAATTGTGTCGCAGGGCTTTCATACACATTCAAGTCTACCTTATATAATATATAATTATTTACTAAAATACGCGATTTCACATAAATAAATGTCTGGGAGTATATTACATTGTAAATAGTATGTATTTTTACGTAAGTTTAATTACCACGTAACTTGTAAATATTTGCTTTATTATATTTAAATAAGCTTCTCACGTTGAAAGTACAGTTGATGGCATGGTAGTGGTAACATTTAAACTTCATTACCGGTACCGTTTATCGTAAATCATTATATGACTCCTTCAACTTGGATGGGCTTTAGGGAGTATCAGATTTCTACTGACTTAAACCCTGGGTGGGTTTAAGTAGTGTGACACTTTCGGACAATCCCGCTCGTCTTACAGGCATCAGTCCTCAAGAGCTCCCCTGAGCTTGCCGTCATCTCAGTGACCTACCCATCACTCACCAACCGCAGGTGTAATATTCTATGTAGCTAGAACAATTAATATTAATAGAGTTTATTTATTTATTTATTAATTTTTTTTATACAAATATGTACAATGGGGTCTTAATGTCAGAGGCATTCTCTACCAGTCAATCAAGTGGTGGTGCAGAGTTACAAGAAGTAGGTGTACTAGCAAATAGATAAGGCAAATATAAAAGCAAAATTCAATATTAAGTATAATACGCGACAAAAAAGAGGATTGTTTGTTTTAATGAACAACTGCGAGATTCAGTAATTTAATCCTTGTGTCGCTTTATTTGCATAAGTATTCAAGTTACAAACAACCTAGTTTTCGGTCCGAAACTAGTCGGGAGATACTGATGAATATACGTTTGGAAACCGTTATTTTTTCTATAATTCCAATATATTTAATATAAATATGTTTTCAAAAGTTTCTAAACGATTTTAATTATCCTCATCATTACCATGCCATCATTTGTACAAGCATGTAGCCATATTTATGTTTACCGTATCAACTTACATAATATTGTGTATGTAATAATAATAATATGCGAATGTTTGTGTTCTGTGAGAGCGTTTCTGTCAACATTATATTAATTGTCTCACTGTTAGTCGTTGTAAAGTGATGGGTACTTGTGTAATAGGGATTTAAAAATAGTTAAAAAACGAGGTTTATCAAAACGTGTTTGCTTTAAACTAAACTATAATATAAAAGTTATTTCCTTTATTTAAACATAAACATATTGATTACATTTTTAAATATACATACATACAAATACATAAAAAAAACAACATATATTTAAAAATATAAAAAATAGTGTCCGACTGGCATCGTGAAAAGGGCCCAACCAGCTGTGGTCAAGGCTCCAGAGAGAGGAACGTGCCGTGTCCAGAAGTACCGCTTTCTGAATTTAAACGTCATTATTATTAGCTTTTGGTGTCCCATGCAAGCCAAGGTGTCTTTCTTTACCGTTTGTGTATGTTATGTATTTATATATATTTAAAAATTGGTGTTGAAAATTAAACATCTTTATTTTCGAGATGGGTGGTTATGGTTTGTATTGTAACTCATTTAGTATTTGAAATTATAATTGTCTAGTGTACAAACACTCCTTCGAAACGGCTTGACCGATTCTCATGAAATTTTATGTTTATTGGGTAGGTCAGAGCAAGATAACAGCAGTTTTTTTTGGTATTGAGTAAAGTGTTGTGAAGTTTTGTAGTGTTTTTTAAATATTCGTCAAGTATTTTTAAATGTGTTTCTGCAAATTGATTGAATTTTTATGATTTTAAATCTTTACGTTACATTCAACATGCTTTTCAGTTTATAATCATAAGATCATTTATTATAAACGGATTCTTTAAAAATCATCATCTCCATACACCATAAGCATTGTCACACTACGTCATTAGACTATAACAATTCAATCACCTTTACCAACCCTCACATCATTTGTTCAGCGGACTTCGGCGTGTCGGCCAAGAACAAGTCGACGCTGCAGAAACACGACACGTTCATCGGGACCCCGTACTGGATGGCGCCGGAGGTCGTGCTGTGTGAAACGTTCCGCGATCATCCTTATGATTTCAAGGTATGTGTGTTGTTTGTGAGGGTGGTGTGGTGGATTTTGTGCAGTCCGCCCTCCCAGTGGTGGATTTTATTTACTGCAACGCCTCGCCCTGTGGTGGATTTTATGTAGTCCAAACCCTTCCCCATGGTGGAGTTTATTTACTGCAACGCCTCCCCCTCTGGTGGAGTTTATTTACTCTATTCCAATACTCCCCTAGTGGTGGAGTATATAGTCCAACGCCTCCCCTCTGGTGGAGTTTATTTACTCCAATCTCCACCTACAGTGGTGGATTTTATTTACGAAAATCTCTCCCGCACCGTGGTGGAGTTTATTCACTGTCTTCTAACCCTCCCCTGTAGTGGGGTTTATTTACTGCAACCCATTCCCCCCGTGGAGGAGTTTATTTACTCTACTCCAAAGTGAGGAATTTTTATTAAATCCGCCCCCTCCTCCGTGGTAGAGTTTATTCTGTCTACTCTTACTTCCTCCCCGTGGTAAATTTTATTTAATCCACGCCCATCCATGATGTGAATTAACTCGTAGAATATTTTATAATAGTACTGGACTATCGGTCGACTGATCTCTGATTCGCACAGTCATACCCAACCCTCTAAATTCCTCTGTCCACGGAGGATATTATCATAATTATTATACTATTATTTTATTTTATTGTTTTTGTTCCTCCAGGTGGACATCTGGTCTCTAGGCATCACGTTGATAGAGTTCGCGCAGATGGAGCCGCCCAACCACGAGATGACGCCCATGAGGGTACTGCTCAAGATACAGAAGAGCGAGCCGCCCGCCCTCGACCAGCCCTCCCGCTGGGGGAAGGCCTTCAACGACTTCATAGCCAGGGCGCTCGTCAAGGTGAGCCTTTTTTATTGTTTTGGGCGAAATTGATAAAGATTGTTGTTTGTAGGATATCTTTATTCAATAAAACACCGCACATACGTATACAGGCAATTACTATTCGCCCAAGAACGGGTGCCTTCTTTACTATATGGTTTATAAGTAACTACTTTTACCTTTTAAAGCTTATGTTTTTGTAAAATTATTTTGTAGAAGGCCGTATATAAATACTTTGCGCAAAAGTCGTCTTAAACTAGTCAGAGATAAATTGTTGTTTTGTATCGTCGCGCCTTCTACCCTAAAATTTGTTTTACTACTATTGAATAAAACAGTAAGTTATTTTCTGTGATTGTAGCATTTTATTTATTAGTCAGAAAGATATTCCACCGCGCCTTTGGTCTATAGCGGGCATTAACGAAACTATAATACTACTAAAAACACGATTTGCCTGAAAAGACTTTAAAGACGCACAAATACGTAATGGTAATCTTTATTAACTCCCAAAGTTCCATTGCGCCAAATATTAACCATCATATCTTCGCTCCCAGGACCCTGAGAAAAGGCCGACGGCGGTGGAACTCCTGAAACACGAGTTCGTGAGCGGTAACCTCGACTCGAAGCCGTTGCGAGACCTGCTGCTGGAGTACAGGGCCGAGGTCGTCGAGGAGGAGGTCGTGGATGATGATAGCGAGGTATGTGCATGGAATATTCTACAACTTGTACTAATATTATATAAAAGTACTAACACCGTTGGCTCAGCGAACCAAATCTTCTCTTGGCCTTTGATACGAAAGAGCACCTCGTTAAACGATCCTCGGCTATACACCGTGATTTTTTTGTCGTCTTACAAAAGCAGTTCGTGTATCCAATGACTAGAACACATTCATGATAAAAAATAGGTATTTATGAAATTTGAATAAATTTAAAATGCATTTTTATTCAATATTATGATGCAATTTGTAGTTTTTTAGAAACATGCTCTGTTGCGAGCGCTGTCCGAGCCTTGTAACAATGGTGAGGGGCGCGGGCGGCGTTTTTATCATTTTTAAGAGTAGCCTAGGGGTATTTTACGTCGGATACATGAACTGGATTCCTTTTGTAAGACGACTAAAAAAACACCGTGTATACTTCTCGCCAGTCATCGGCTTGTAGCGCCGAATATAAGATATTCCCACGTTTTTTATACACTCACTTTTATTATATTGTTTGTTTGTCGTTCCGTTTGGATTATTGCAACTCAATTTTGAGGCACTTCCCGATAAGCTAGCAGGCTGACATTTTCAGGGTGGCTTCAAACCCTATTACAATACAATTTACGACTATAAAACATCTGTACCGATTTTGATAAAATTTTAATATATATTTAAAAAACGTGGCTTTAAGATCAATTTAATCTATTCATTAGTTTAAGAGTCACACCAAGATTTTAAGTAACTTAACAAATGGAGTATAATATTATATTAACACTGTGTGTATGCTTTTATTGCACGCTTACTAACATGCTTGCCTCTTTTCGATCGAACCTTTTCAACTATAGTCGAAATCGAGGAGAGGCAAGAAAAACAAGGAACAGTACCAGAGAATTGGTTAGTATATATTTTTGATGAATATTTATTATGCATTTATAATTTTGTATGTGAAATCAACTCCGAATAATATTGCTTTAACAACAAAAACATACAACCAATTTCAAATAAAACATCTGAGCCAAACTGGATGAAGGCTTATGGGACTAAATGGAAGCTCCTTCCCGTAAATAAAAAGGAATATAAACAAAATCGGTTCATCCAGTCCGAAGTTATGTGGTAACAGAAGTTCAGATGAATTGAAAATGTCTCTTTTTTGATGTCGCTTGAAAATAGGATTTTAATTATTATGATATTTAAAGGCGACTGCCCACTACATCCGTTCCATACCATGACCGTGCTATGAACGTGTCAGGCAAAAAATATTCTCTATATTAAAAAGGCGACGATGCTGGTCGGAAACAGCACGGGCTAGTGGGCATGGTCGCATACTTTTAGACAGAAAACAGATTTATAAAGCAAGTGTTGCGCGGACGCTAATTGCCTATTTTAATAATTGAATTATATAACAAATAGTTTCTACATTTTAATATCGACTTTATCTATGTATGCTAACAAAAAATATATATATAACTGTTTTGCAGCACTAATACCATTTCAGTATTATGTTAATTGCTAAAATCTATTTAAAATTCTCGTGTCACGGTGTACGAAATTGCACTCCTCCGAAACGGCTCGACCGATCTCACGAAATTTTATGTGCATATTGGGTAATCCGAGTATCGGAAAACCATTTTTCAGACTCCTGGGATAACTTTTTATTACTTTTTATATATTCCTTAGAAATAATATTATATATTGCAAAACTAATTTTGCTGGGTCAGCTAACATTAGTATGTCATACATAACTGTATGACATACTAATGTTTAATATATGTTTTATTGTAACAATACGTTAATTTATTTGTGTGTATGGTTTACATTGCACTCGAATCGGACGCCCAGCCGCGCGAGCGTCCGCCTGCGTCGAAGGTATATTCAATACTAACATATAATATGATATTTTTATGTATTTATGTGTTTTTATTACTATTTTTATAATTTATATGAATTTATTTTTGTTTTTAGGTCATGTAACGTTGTTTTTTTTATGTTGTAGATTGTGTATGTTTTATTATTTATGATGCATTTGGTATAGAGGATTTACTAACTTATCAATGTTGCCGTCCAAGGCAACGTAGAAAAAATATGTTGAAAGTTTTCTTTTGTAATCTTTATCTTTTTTTACCTACTCATTAAATTAATGTTCACCGTTTTTTATAAATTAAAGTATAAAAAAACAGTAGGTATGTACTACAAAAATGTTAGATTTTTCAAGACTCGTATCTGCGAGTTGTTTCAAAACTAAACTCACGAAGAACGAATCACCCCGACCACGTCTTCAAAACCCTTGGCAAGGCAAAGGCCTTTACATACTTCTATTATTAATTCTGTTTTAGTAATATAATTATGTTTTTGTTTAAACAGGAGCCGCGCAGTTCTCATATGCCTATGGAGGAAGATGACTCGACGTCGGTGAGGTCCGGCGACACGCCCGATGTCAAGAGTGAGTCGTTGATTCATGTTAGAGTTGATGTAAAGTGGGGTTGTTAGTTTGTCTTGTATGCGTGATCGTTCGGATACATGTCATATTTCATATCATCTATTTAATTTTTAAAGGAAATTCAGAGTAAAATCTTATAAAGGAATTTATAGTAATGACTGAATATAGCCTTACGTAAAAACTTGTCTGAAAGAACTTTAACTTCTTTTTGTACTTAACAGAATGTTAAACATACAGTCAATACACCCAAACATTGTTGTTGGTTGATCTGCCAATCATGCTATTAAGATATGTAGAAAACTGAATCACATCTCACAATATTCTTTATACTCTAATGTCACATAGACATAAAAATACTATTATTAACGAATCAAGTATAGAGTATAGATCTTCAACTAAAGTTAATGTCACCGTCCAGTGTCGGAAGAGCCGGCAGCGGGCACGCCGCCTGGCGCGGGGCGCGCCCCTTCCCCGCCGCGCGCCCCCGTCCCCGCCGCGCCCCCGTCGCCCGCCGCGCCCCTGTCCCCCGCCGCACCCCCCGCGCCCCCGCCCGCCGCGCCCGCCGCCAAGCGCCCGCACGACGACGACCTGCCCGCCTGCTGACAGGAAGCCGCCCGTATGTATACCTCATCTGCTTTATTTCTTTTAAAAAAATAAATACATAGCTCACATAATTGTATACGCACTAGAATTGTGATATCAGGGACATTGTCGGATGACGTCGCAAAGCAAGAGAACAGACTTGCTTATAGCTTAAGTTCTTGAATGTGTAATCCCCTTTTTATCCGTGATGTTATGAACGAGTGTCCAACAGTGCACTCTGAATTTCACCGTTGGTATTAGGGCTTGTAGATCTTTACAGATGAGTCTGCACTATCACTGAAGACCTTAGTCTGACGTCATTGCTGATTCACTTGCCTTATATCGGACCATCCCCAACGAGTAGGCAAGGGCAGTTAGCCCTTGAATTTCTTTTTTAACTATTTACAAGTACGTTTTGTATTCCCAGGCACCGAAGAAAGAGAAGGCCCGCCCCGCTCCCGCCCGCCAGCAGCCCGCAGTCGCCCCCGCCCCGCCCGCAGCCCTCGCCCCCCGCCCCGCCTGCCCCCACAGCCCCCGCAGCCCCCGCAGCTCCCCCGGTGGCCCCGACGCCGGTGTCGAGCGCAGGCCGCAAGCCGCCCGCGCCGCCGCCGCCCTCGCTGCCGCCGGACCAGGCCTCGCCCGCCGCCGCCGCCGGCAGGCTCATCGTGGACCAGGTCAGTACCAACTATGTTGGGGTCAGCTTCCAATGTAACCGGATTCACCTAAACAACAGTGTTTTACAAGGAGCGACTGCCTATAAACCTCTTCTTTTGGTGATGGAACAAACTTAGGCTTATCCAACTCAGACTTTGTCCACATCCATCAGCTGTGGTGTTTTAGGTGATCGGAGCATGAGGTAACGTTACCCTGAACCGCACCTCCGATCTCACGGTGGTTGTTGTTTGCAAGCACGTCCTGAAGAAAAAGAGTAAGTCCGCTGAGGTGCCAGTACAGAAGCAGTTAAGAACACCAGCTTGTAACTGTCTTACTGCAAGCCTCTCATAAATAGATTATGCATTATTAACGTGAAATATCTCCTATAGGTATGCAGAGACGCAGAAAAAGCAGTCGAAGACAAACACACAGAGAAAGACGCGACAAAACAAAAAGAAGAATCAAACAAAGAAGAATCGGACGTCAAACTAACAGTCAACAGAACGCAGCAAGAAGACAACGTATCACGAACAAATTCCACAGAAGAAATATCCATAGTACAGTCCAAAG
>NW_020799922.1:0-21901 GCF_003590095.1 Trichoplusia ni
CAAACAATTAATCAGCCGGATCATACCCGAAGTTTGTAAGAATATAATACGTGTGTTGAAGAACTACATCCAGGTAAGAAAAACTAAGTTATGAATCAAATATTTTTTTTTATTAATTATACAAAATTAGGCGAACTATCTACTGGGTACTACTATCGGTTTCTTCTACTGATGCGATTTGTGAAACTATCTCTTTCAAATGGTTTCAAGTTTTCTTTTTGTGAGGTTGAACTTGCTGGTGTCGACGCAGTTTCATATCCGGGATGGCTATGATATCCGTAACCATAATTGTATTTGCCCATTCGCATGTCTATTAAAATATTATTAATATAGCCTTGGCTTGTATTACGGCAGTCTCGTTTTGTACCGCTCTTAATTCTGAAGCGACGTATTGCCCATAAATATCATATTCATCCTTAGATTCATCCATTTTGCGTTTGCAGATTTAACTATTTCAAATACTTCACTTAGATTGTCATCCACTTTTCTTTTAGATGCTTTTTTGCTACTTGTAGATGGTAGTGGGGATGGTGGAAGTGGAGATTGTGGTTTCTGCTGCTCCGATTGCTGTTCTGGCTCCTCAGTTGCCAGGAGGTCTTCACGGTTTGCCTGCAATTTTAAACACTTTTTTTTAAGGTTCCGAGTTCCGAAGCGCACTGGAAAGAAAAGGCCCGTGAGTGGAACGAATTATGGAATTTTCCACACTGTGTCGGAGCTATAGATGGGAAGCATGTGGTTATTGAAGCGCCTAGCAATAGTAACAGTGATTACTACAACTACAAAGATCAGTTTAGTATTGTACTACTGGCTATTGTAGATGCATCTTATAATGTTATATATGCAAACTGTGGTGCGAAAGGAAGAGCATCTGACAGTGGCATCTTTCAAGAAACGAGTTTCTATCAAAGAATGGTGGAACACCGTCTTAATTTTCCAAACCAAGAAACGATATCACCAGATGGACCTGACCTTCCTTATGTAATACTGGGCGATAGTGCATTCCCATTATCGGAAAACTTGATGAGGCCGTACCCGGGTATTCATAACCGTGGCACAATGAAACGAATTTTCAACTATAGACTCTGTAGGGCCAGGAGGGTTGTAGAAAATGTTTTTGGAATTTTATGCGTGGTTTTTCGTGTATTTCGTAAACCAATTCCTCTCAAGCCTGAAAATTGTGAACTTATTGTAATGGCCTGTCTTTACATGCATAACTTTTTAAGAAGGAATAAACAATCTAGAGCCTTGTATACGCCCCCGATGACTTTTGATTTTGAAGACAGTGACCATAATGTCATAGAAGGTGCTTGGCGTAGAGAGTATACAGTTGAAGGAACTTCAATTTTGGAATTGGAAAGGCGACCTAGAAATTCAGCACGTACTGCTACAATCATAAGGGATCAATTTGGTGAATATTTCATGAGCGAAAGAGGAAGCTTGCCGTGGCAAAACAATGTAGCTTAATGCTATGGCGGTAGTGTTTTCGTATATGTTAGATAGAATATTTACATGCCTACAGCTGATAACATAAAAATAAAATATGAATAATGCGCTCACTGTTTCATTTAAAGTATCCGCACCACCGACCCTTGTCGTCGTGCTTTGTAAGAAAATTAATTCTTCATAAAATTTCCATTTTGATTTCTTAATATCTGCAGCACCAGCACCTGTGGTTTTTGTAGACAACATTTTCTTCCTCTCTCTTGCAAATTGCGACCGCAATATATGCATTTTATGCTCAACATCTGTTTTTGGAATTGCCAAAGCATTCGAAATTTCTTCCCAGGCGTCATTCTTTTTATTTTATTTTTATAGTCCTTTGTCGAGCAATCCCATAATATTCGTTTTTTCTCAAACAGTTCTATCAATTTAAAGACAGTTTCATCGTCCCACACTACAGCCATGTTTATAAACAAATGTTTAGACGCGTCCACACTCGCATGCACCTGTTGCGCAACTGATTTGCTTCTGTGTTCTCCGTCACAAGTGGGGAGCACCGAAACATACCGATAAACACGTAGTGTTTACAGAAACAAAATTATATGTTTCTGAAACAAAATGATTTGTTTCAGAAACACGTAGATTTTGTTTCTGAAACAGAGTTTATAAACAATTGTTGCTCAGTGAATACGTGGCTTTAGACTTTGGTATAAAAGTGCTTTTAATACCTCACAGATGTATTTTAATACCGTGTGGTTGTCTGTACTTACCGCAACACTGGTCCGTTCACTATAATCGTCGTAAATTAGTTTTGTGAAACACGATGGAAAAATCTTCGTGTCTACAAGAATCTAAGCTTAAGGTTGCCATGTTTTGTAGATAGTAATATGGGTAATAGTAATATGTTATCAATATTTTACCCTTAAATTAAAAAAAAAACACAGTTTGACAAGCTATGTGGTACATATCATCATGCCAAACACACGGTCCTGATCCAAGAATGCTTGTTTTGAATCTGGATGTCTTTGTGCAATTGACTTGACTGTTTATGCAAACTTCCCGATGCAATGTTTAAATGCCTTGAGGAAAAGGCTAGACCGATGATAACCCATATTCCATAGGTACAGCAAATAAAGGGTCATATATACTGCCACGAAATCAACAGGGACACGACATATCATGCTACAGAATACAAATAGAATTAAATAGTATTACACAATATGCATACATACCTTTATAATTGTATTGATGCCTATTGCAATAGGCCATCAAAGATTCGGCAATAGACATTGAATAAACGAAAGGCCATTACTTCCGAATGAGGCAGTTTGAGAAGTCGCAATTCTTTATGCTGTTGCAATTATTGTAGACATGGGTGCCTATTATGTACTAACGTATTTCTTTTTAGGAATGATTGTAGGTAGGTATCCTAATTTCCGAAGTATGATAAGTGAGAATGCATTAACTAATTATTCTTTGGTTGCCTTACATTTACCATTTACTCTAAATATGAAAGTAATTAAGCATCAAGACAGAACTTTAATTGAACGGATTGAGATCACTGATAAGTTATAAAGCAAAACAACTGTAAGTTTTCATGAAAAAAAAACCAGCTCGATCCGGTTGAATTGTAAGCTTCAGAAAAGGCTGGGCGGAAAAAAAAACAGTAATGTTCGCGCCATGAGAACATACAGATAGTTTTATTCTTTTTAATCTTTATTTTATGGCCTCCTTATTTTCTCATTCTCTTGTTACAGACCTCAACAATGCTAGAAGGAACAAAGATCAATTCACCATCACAAATGGCGAGCGTCTTCGACATTGCTAAGGACACCGTCCTATTCCTCGTATTATCCTGCTATTACATCCTTGAATCCCTATTCTGGACCTTAGTACCTAATGCTATACGACCTATGAAGAGTTTGAAGGGAGATGTGGTGTTGGTGACGGGAGGAGCCGGGGGTGTCGGCCGCCTCCTTGCTGTCAAACTTGCAAGACTTGGCGCCAAGGTCGTCATATGGGATATTAGTGTCGAAGGTTGGTTATACCTACTTATAATTACTTGTAATCAAGATTTAGTTTCCTTATTTGGTCTCTCACAGGTCAAACACCAACTGGTTTCGCGTTTGGTTTTGACTAATTTAAGGCAAGTTCCTGGCGATTAATTTTATTAAACATTTGATAATGAATAAAATAATGATTTAAAATGTTAGATTCATACGCGTTTATCGACTTGCTTAAAATGTAGTTAACGATATAATTCTTATGGTTTTGATAAGTTCATAAGTAGGTACTGTTCGATACAAACATTGTATATTTATCTAGCATATCATTCTTCTTCATTTTAGGTTTGAAGAAGACGTGCGCAGCCGTAACTGATGAGGGCTACGAAATTGCAAGCTACGTCGTAGACCTATCAGATCGCACTGCAGTCTACGCAGCTGCTGAAAAAGTGAAAAGAGAGGTAACTACATACCATTTTCCATTTCCATTCCTCGTTAAAATTAGCCACTTTTTAACCGAAATATGAGTAACAAAATTGAACACATTTTTTTTACCAAAAAATAAAGACCCCCGCACTAAGGAATGTGATCCTTGTGTCGCGGGAGTTTTCACAAACATTCAAGCCACGTGTGCTATGACACCCAGGTGTCCTAATCCTAATGGGATCCTGGGATCGAACTCAAGACACGTCACGATATCGTCACGCACATTCGGCTATCCGTGCAGTCAGTAATTTTAGATGTAACGTAATTAATAGGAGAAATGTTAAATAAACTCTGATTCTCTTATCATTTCATCAGAAATTAAATAAAGTTATATTTTAATTACAGGTCGGTAAGGTAGATATGCTGATTAACAATGCAGGAACAGTTTTCGGCGAAACTCTTTTGGATCTTTCTGATTACGCGATAGAAACCACCTACAAAGTTAACATACTCTCACACTATTGGGTAAGCGTACTATTAAATAAGTAACTAATTAACCATTGTTTTGTATAGAAAATTCCAAAATAAATTATCTAATTTGTCATTTTCTAATGACAAATACATTTCATAATTAGATTTGATTGTAGTCTGTTAATACCTAGTAGACAAATCATTGTTGCTTCATCTAAGTAATGTCAAATCAATGACTATAAAGTCATTTCAATTTAACCTTTGTGATAGTGTTAATTTAATTAAAGTTAGTTAAGTACATAAATGATATAGTGCAACTAATATCTAAAAACTAACGCTCAGTTCACAGAACAATGTGAACTGACCGTTTGTGTCGTAAAAAGGCTGTTTACTTTTTCAAACTATTTTTAGACGTTGAAACACTCACTTAAGAACCTACCTTAGAACATGGGCATAAGGGAAAACCAACATGGACTATAAAATATCGTACCTTCACACTCTGAAAAAAAAATATGCCTAAGGATGTAGGTATATCCCACGCGACCATGCTATGGTTTTGGAATTTGATCTATTTGAGTTTGAAGTTACGCTATCGAGAATATCATTCTTGAAAAAAGTGATATGAAAATGATACTTAGAATAAATGGAATATTATTTCTAAGCTTCTAACTCTCACCCCTACTTTCTTCCAGACGGTAAAAGCCTTCTTACCCGACATGATCGCCACTGGCAAGGGACACATCGTGACCGTGGGCTCAGTGGCCGGCATGCTCGGGACTTACCGCTGCACAGACTACAGCGGCACTAAGTTCGCTACCATTGGCTTTCATGAGAGCCTGTTCACCGAGTTGAAGGTAAGTGAGAAAATAGTGACTGATTTACTAGCTTATATTTGCGTTCAGCCAGTGTAGAAACAAGACGATAGATATAAAAACAATCAGACACCTCTAAGTCCATTAGAGGGCAAACAATTTTGATTAGTGCAAATCTTGCTTAATAAACTAATTAGCATCAACGAGCTACGTTTACATCCACGCTAAATTTAGTTGTCTGAGTCTTGCGTCACAAGTCTGGTGTCTTTGTGAATGTGAAAATCCTCAAAAAAAGGATTAAATTTCGTACTGCAGTTGTAGATAATAAAATAAAAATAAAATTTACTTCAGCAGTTTTTGGTAACCCAGACACCGGGAATCACTGATCCAACGACCTCTAGCTCATAATAAAACCTGTTTCCGTTTCCCAGGCTCATGGCCACAACACAATCCACGCAACTCTAGTCTGCCCGTACTACATAAACACGGGTATGTTTGACGGAGTCTCCCCGCGTCTGATGCCGATGTTGGAGCCCGACTACGTAGCTGAGACCATGATAGATTCTATAAGGAAGAACGAAGTCAATTGCGTCATGCCTGGATCAGTTAGATACCTTCTACCTTTGAAGTGGTAAGTTAAGTAGGTAGTTTGCTTCTATGTAATCTGATCATAGAAAGTCTTATGTAAGAGATATAGAGGATATCGCCAACAAATAAGAAACAAAAAATACTGTTATTTATGTATCTGTACTAACTTCCTACATCCTTCTTAGATGTTTCTAATAGAAAAGAGCTTACACGTATACATTACTTTCAATTCGAATTACTTACAGACAAATAAAAATATATTGTCTTATATTTTTGTGTTTCAGCCTGCTCCCCGCTAAAATGTGCTGGGACCTGATGCACCGAGTTATGAAGGGGCCACAAGCTATGATGGAGTTCAAAGGAAAGCCCAAAGCTGTCGCTACATAGTAATTAGAACACTAGACTTACTCAATTTACCTTGTAAATAATGTAACGTGTACTTAAATAAGATAAATAAGACTTAAAATATTATCAGAAGCATTTTATGTTACGGTAATGTAATTATAAACGATAAAAAATATAGGTCTTTAATTTATTCGTTCCTTAAAAAATCTGGAATTAAGAATATCACAAAACATAAAGGTTTTAATTAACTTATATTTATTATCACACGCTAATCAAAATAAGTCGTAGAAGTAGTCGAGGCCTTGCCCGAGCTCCCAAATGGCGACGCCTGTACCATATTCTTTGGCCAACTCGAGACGCTTTTGTATAGAGTATAATGTAGGATAGAATATTTTCTTGGTCCCTTGTGATGTTCTAGAAAGAAAAAAAAAATTATTATATGTATAATAAGTTTTCTTAAAAAAACGAATCCCGCACTAACGACTCCAACGAATCCCACACAAAGTGGTCATCAATTTTGCAAAGTAGGAATATTTTTGTCGAAAGTTTTGAAATAAAAAGGAACGTAATATTTAGTCGAATATCAATAACGAAAAGGATTACAAGAAGATTTTATGTTACAACGGGAATATATTTCGGTAATGAAGCGCAATAAAATCTGTTAAAATGGTAAAAGAAAGAAACAGTGGCAGATAAAAATCGTTTGAAGCAGTTATCAGAAATACCATTCGTTATGTTTACTAATTGCAGTTCCTGCCAAGCGCCAGTTGTCAGGCAATTAAAGAACAATTCAATTACCTAGAATTTTACTTGTTATGTCTGTAACACAACTGCTGTACGTGATTTTGTGCTCTGGTAAATTATGTCCAATAGATTTCTATGTGAAAGCAGTATTCTAATAAATAAATAAACAGCTGAGGGCTCTTCATAGTTAATTATTTCATTTCCTTATGCAAAATATATTTCATTTTTCCTGCAATCCTTTACAAGTTTACTTCGCAGCACCTTTTTTTACCCATTGACTCCATTTTACGGTAATGAAGTCTAAAAAATATGACACTTACCTGATTTCCACATAATTCTCAGCTGTATTATTATTATAAGATAATGCTTGATTATTTTTGGCATGTTTCAATAATTCTATATATTCTGTGCCAACAATGGGCCCGCCACCGTTGGCTGTATAAGAATTGCCATAGAAATTCAATCCAAGTAAAATCTTGGATCTCTTTGAAGGATTTTCATCATTGTCTATTAGTTTCTCTACACATAGTCTTACCCAATAAAGTGGGCCATTAGGTCCTGAAATCAAATAAACCACAAATGTAAGGCGAAACTACATCTCCAGTTTTGAAAAAAGGATAATTTCCAAAATGTCTGTTGTCGATTGATCAGAAATTTGCAAGAAGTTTGGTTTATTCATGCACTGATAGGTCAACACAATCAATTAGGCATCAGTCATATAATCATTGCTTGAGTAGAATAAGCATGAATATTTAATACTTCTTTCTTCATTGTTTTATAAAAATGTTAATCTAGAACTGTAAAAATGCACTAAAACCAACTTACCTGGCTTCTGAGGACTAGAAAAGTCATATGTCATAACAGATACAGCTTCAACATATGGGTATATATCATTAAAAGCTTGGATGAAGAACTCATCAGTGGGGAATCCACGGAATGGTGGGTAGACTAGAATAAGACTTAGATCATCCTCTTTCATCTCCAAACCTAAAACAATAAACACTTCAATTAATGGATGCTCAATGACGGAGCTAAAAATAACTGGAATAGGTATACAAATGTTTTGTTTAAAAGTGTGAAACTACTCAAAAACAAAAATACCATTATTTAGGGCCAAAGAGGACGACTAAACCAGGTAATTATCAGATGTTTTTGTTAAGTTAGAACCAGTAGTTATCAGTTGGTATATATGGTTATCATAAGGAAACAAAAATCTGAAAACAACACATACTGTTGTAGTAAATATTATAACCATCATTTATACTTTTGCTGATAAGCATAGTTTCCTTGTACACATAGACCATGAAGGATTTTTATGCACTTACAGCCAATCAAACTACTGACCTACATACAGGCTATTAAAAATGTGCATATTTTTTTTAATAATTCCTAATAGTTAAAACAATACATGGTATCTTTATCTATTTCAGGGTCTTAGACAAACTTTGATATACCTTGATATCTTGCTAGTTTTTATTTGCACAATATGCCAACTTTTTTCACAGAGGTAAAGAATCACTTACCAAATTGTTGTATAAACTTAACAGACTTGTCAACATATTTCCCTATCTGTGACAACACCTCAAGCACCACACCATCAAACTTCCATTGTTTACAAGCCTTCTTAATCTCCTCTATAAGAGCTTTCTGTTCTGTATGAGAAGTAGGCTCCATGAAAAAGGCTTTTAAATCAGATGGCTGCCAGTTCTCAAAGAGAATTCTTGGTAATACTGAAAAATAATCACAATAAAAAAAAACTATACTGTATTTTCTGAGAATTATTGTTCTCTATTTAGATTACACATTCATTTAGATTACACATTCATTTAGATGATCCAGTAAATACTACAAATTCTGATAAGTGTACATTTTTTTGTAAGTTAAAAACTTACATTTCAGATTCGAGGTAGAGCCTTTTTGCTTCACTGACTTCATCCAGGCATGGTCAACGTCATGCAGGCCAGATATGATGTAAATGTTGGGTGATTGTCGTTTAATTTGCAGCCATACTGGCGAAACATAGTTGAACTTAGGTGCCCACGTCTTCGCCACATCATAGCCTTTATTGTTCCACTACAATAAAAATAGACATTTGAGATTTTTAGATTACATTAAAACTTTACTTATTGCTATGGAAAAATTTATGTAAAACAGCAAAAACAAGGTTTTTCCTAGGCATACTCACAGGTGTAACGTAACCTAAGACGGCATTCTTGAAATTCCGCGTTACTACATCTTGATGGTACGTAGCATGGTATTTTATAATATCTTTCACTAAAGGTGCTTCGTTTACTAACTTACGATCTAAAACATTGTTTTTCCTAGGCCCTTCTTGAGGCTTAACACCTTTTTGGCCCTTTTTATCAGAGGGTGGCGAAAGGGTAGCCAAGCAAACATTAAGAAGGAAAATAATCTGCAGGGCTGTTTTAATACATCTCATTTTTCTGATGAATGTCACGAACTACACTATATAGTCCTAAAATTAACTGTGGATTGCTCTAAAAATATTCACAACCACCTCGTCAAGACAACAAAATTCAGTAAACAAATCGCCGGATTCGCCGGCTGCCATAGATAATACATATAATACTGGTATAGATGAGACACTGACAGATCAGTTCTTTTTTTCACTACTTGCCCTGTAAACTAGATGGCGCTAGCGTCTGTGAAGCGATCTATAGCTATATGTATGTATGCACTCATCTACATAATATCTATAGGTTGCTATAGGTAGTTACGCATAGTACAGCATTTTTGCCGTGTATAAAATGTACTAAAGAGAAAAAAGAATACAACAAAAATATAAAGATTTTTCTTTATTTATAAATACGGATAATTTATACAATTTATTAATTAACGTCTACAATGTATTGAAATTAAACCACTTTTACTTTGACACATTTTTACTATTATAATTTACTAAGTAATATGATTTTCTGTAGAAAAATTATTCTCTAATAAAATCGTAATATGGTTTAATTTCATTGGCTAACATTCATAATACACTTATGGTATATTACAATCACCAATTAATTCACATTAATAGAAACCATTTTTAAATTATTAAGGGTATAATTGAGAACCTTCTATTTTATTTATCGATGTAAATAAAGTAGATGGTTGGAAATGGCCACCCATCAAAAATCACATGATTTAAATCAATCAAATCATTTAATTAACAATAAGGTTTTAAATATCATTCACATTATTTCCTTTTTTTATGAATTTTATAGAAATTGTATGCTTGTAATTTAAGTATCGTTATTATCAAAATCAGCAATTTTTCCTGTTAAAATTCTATTTACACCCGTACACCAACTATTTACAATTAAGTTGATGAACAAATTAATTATATAATTAGTTAAAATCAATTTATGTTCATCGCATTGAATAATTGAAAAATCACATCTGCAATTTATAAAAAACACAATTATTATTTTTTTAAGTTTATTATTTCGGGCGATCAAGTCTCAATCATAAAATATATTTCATTAAGTAATTTAATAAATGAATCACATGTGATTTTTTTGTATAATCAATCATGTAATTAAATGCATTAGGATCAATTTCTTGTTGAAGTAAATCAACAATACAATTACAATTTTTAAATATATTAGATTTAGTTTTTTTATTATATATCCAGGGTACATATTTCTTCGCTTCCGAATGCAAAATCAAATTACTAAAAATAATTTGACTCATTGTTGAAATTAAGGAATCAACTGCAAAATCAGAATCTAAATCATCAGATTTTATAAATCATCATATTTAACTGTTTGAGACCCATCTTGACTTTTTACAATTTTTTCAAATTCTATTGATTTAAAAACAGGTTTAATTTCTGCCCAGAATGGGAAATGTGGTGATTTGTTTTTAAGACATCCCTTGAGTATTTTTGCTGTATCACGGTGTGAGTGGCCATTACATGAATCAAATAATTTATCAAAAATCAGCAATAAATCTAGTTTCTTCACACTCAGCTAGTAATATGTTGCATTCTGAAACAAAAAAATATATATATACATCATTAATGTTTGTGGTTATTTATGTTCCTATGCAAAATATATATATAATCAATTTCAAAATATATATATGTATATATATGTATTCACAAGAAAAAGTATATATGTATGATTTATATGGATAAAAAATACTTATAATCAAAACATTTAACTGATTTTCATTATGAGTTGCAACATACCTTCTACAAATGTTTGCTCCATGTCCTTTTCCTTATCCTCCAACATTGAAACTGAAGCGACTGGTTCAACTGATACTTCTGCAACTGCAGATGAGCTGGTGGTATCTAGAAAGTAGCAATAATCTTGTTAGAAAAGACTTAGCACATACTTTAAAACCTATTAATATAATTGTGCAATTCTACAAAAGACTACTTAGAAGTATTTTAACATAATTATAACATTTCACAACTATCAAACAATGTTGTCTCGTCCCAAGCTAAGCAGAACTTGTGTTATGGATACTAGACAGCTGATAAACATACTTTCTAAATATAGAAATAATTTACACCCAGACACAGAACAAAATGATGATGCTCATCACACAAATATTTCTCCTGATTGGGAATCAAACCAAAAACCTCTGGCATAGCACTAAAAGACACTAGCCACTAGACCAACAGGACAGTTAATGCACTTCATTTGCGATGATTAGGTGACAGAAAATAAAATTGAAACAGCACTTGTTGGTCTGTGGTTCATCTTAGGGGCAGATTTCACAGTTATTTCATACATTTAATAGACATCTGCCAAAATGTTAATTGCATATTTGTTTACATGTAAATTGGATGTTATAATATGCAAATATATTTATTTACCTGATGGGATAAGGCTGGTGTAAAAGGTTGGCACTGCATTTCTCGTTAATACCGTTCCTTTACCTATGTAGTATTTCTCAAAATGTTTATAGTCTTATTTGGTTGTAGATGTATGTATCTCCTTTCATTATAATATCATCGTCTAAAACTTGATTCCAGATCTCAAACCTTTCTTTATAACAGTCTGGCTTAGGAAAATGATGTAATGTACCTGAAATTAGAAAGAATGAGTTAATTGCAGGTGGTGAAATTTATGTTTTAAAAATATAGTGATATATAATAGTACAAACTTCGATCGGATCGTTCCTACAATAAGATCACTTATTCTATCATCAATAATCATCTTACCTCCTTCTTCACATCCAAAATAGCAATGAGTGCGAGAGTATTTCGGTAATCTCGCCATCGTAATCCGTAAAAAACGCAGCCAAATTTTTAAATCAAGTAATGTAAACACACGTCGTAGTCCATTAAACGATGCCAGGGTCAAGAGAAATAAATATATTCGTCGGTATCCGTTCACGAGAAGCCAAGTAAATACGTAGGAAGCAGTTTCGAGGTCCAGAAAACACGCGATGGTCAATAATAGGCAAATAAGTCGAAAATAAAACTTGGTAAACTCACGGCACAAGAAACGAACGTTGAGTGAAAAGTTTTCAAAACATATCAGTGCTGTCATGTCATTAGCAAAATAAAAATTGCGTATAAGATTAATTGAAGACCGAAAAGGCGATTCAGTTTTTTTTTAATATTTTTTAGTTTACTTTTTATTAAATAATATTTATTAAATTATTAAAAGAATAACATTTTGAAGAAAGCAGTTACTGTAGCGGCATCTAGTAATATTTAAGGGAATATTATGCCTTAGTTGACTTGCCCTGTGGCATAGATGGCACCACTTTCCATACATTTTGTTTTCTTGCCCTCAAAGTACTGTACTGTCACCCCCATGCCGGCTGCAATGTAGACACTAGAGGTGACAAAACATCAATAACACTGGTATCGATTTTTCTATGTTGACGTTTACCGTTAACACTTATTTTGAACGAAGGAAAATGAATGAATGCTTGTTTTTATTTTAACGCTTAAATTACCTTTATACTTTTACAATTAATAAAACAGATTATCGGAAGTCTAAAATTATCGATACTTTTAGCACAGGTAATTTAGAGCATAATTTCACCATAGACTGCCATAGACGAATCACGCAAAGAAGCAAGAGGATTGATTTCTCATAATGCCGCGTAATTTAAAAAGGTTACCAAACATCTTTAAAATAATTATAGATATTCTCTACATACGAACTTATTTTAAAATAGAAGTTACAAGTTGGCTACTTGATTTTTAATAATGAACATTTTAAAAGTCCAGCTCTATATACCTAGATAACACAATCTGCATGAAATATTTATTTAATTTATAGATTTAACAGGCATTACATAAAATGGCTTTCACACAAATACTTGATTTGACTTGTATTAACTTTCACTTAGGCCTATAAGGAATTTTAAATAGCTTAGACATTTAAATATAGGGCTTACCTGCTGATTATCTGTATAACGTATACGATGGCATGAAACTGCGGTGAAATCATCTAGAATGTCGCTAAAAGTAGGTACTGTGAAATTTACTGGCATACGTTCAAAAGTAAATAGATAAATAAATGTTGAATGTGATGCAATTGTTTAATAAGTCTAATAAACGTCAAAAGATGCCGTCTCATCATCATAAAAGTAACTCCAACCTTTAACATAATTATTTATTTCAGAAAATATACGTGGTGAAATTCAGTGTATTCCGTTATTAGTGACTTTCTTCCAACCGTCCCATGGTGTAATGGTTAGCACTTTGGACTCTGAATCCAACGATCCGAGTTCAAATCTCGGTGGGACCTAACTTTTGATACATGAAATATTTTTTTAAATTGATTCTGGAATGATTTGAGCGTTAATTTAGTAATTCTATCACATTATTGAATACTCTAGTTTTGTGAAGTTTAAATAAAATACTCTAATCTAAAAAAAATAACGTGTAACATTGTTTGAAAACTTTTTGTCAAAAACGTTTTTGTTTCTTGGTACAAGATTTTTTGTGCGCTAACGGAATAAAAAAAGGAAAACCCAACTCAATATATTTTTACTTAAAAAGGTTTCATTACCTTTCTTTAGTTGTAAAGCGTCGTGAATATTGTAAAAGAAAGTAACGCGTTGATGTCCATCGTATGAGTAGATAGTTTGTTGTTCTCAGTGTCTCAAACACAGCCGGGCTTACAACTGCCTCGACAGAAACAACTCTCGCGGTTTTTATTAACCATCGTAATAATATCATATTTGTCTTTTGGTAAAGTGAAATTCATATAAGTTTTGACAGTTATTTTTTTTTCTTTAGTTTTATAAAGTTGGTATTTTTCAGGGGTGCATGGAAAATTAAGAAGTAAAAGAAGTTTAACGGATGTGAAGTGTCTTGAAAATGGAAGGTTTTATAGGTATGTCTTTTTTAAATTTTATTGTGATCTTGGTTAGTTCTGATTTAATTTCTCACAAATGTTGATACTAATTGAAAAGTTAACTTTTAAATTTACTGTTTATTAAAAATATAATAAAATTTTAAATGAGTAAAAAGGGTTGGTCTAAGTCCTAAGTCTTACTTAAATGTAATCGTACCTTTTTAAAGATGTTTATATACGCTTAAAGCCCTTTTATTTCATGGGAAAAAATTAAGGCTCATAAATAAATGTTATGAACCCTAGGCATTTCATTTCCTAGTTCCTACTAAAAGGGCAAAGGTTCGCTTAAAGAGCAACGGCAATGTTAGCACACCTTGTCTAGACATCCACTCCCATTCTCTGTAACGTAATGTATCTACTATCTTATTCATTTGATGGATATTTTCACTTCTCGATAAATCGGAGAACGATTTTTCTTTTCTTTGAACCCTTAAATATTTTTTTCCTCTACTAAATTAAATTGTAACAATGCTTCACTTCTCGTGAGAGTTCAAAATTGCATTCAAACGTCAAACATTAAAATAAACAGTCTTATTCATCTGGATCTTAATTTTCCTAATGTTTAGTTAAACAGTCAACAATAATGTGAATTTCTTACGATCTTTTAAAGACAGAGACTTTTTGAAGATTAATTAAAGTGTAACTTATTTACATTGTCTTCGAGTTAATTAGAACGGAAGATGAAAGCATTGATGTGTATCAAGAAGAACAGTGTTAGGTAGAAGTTGTTAAAGAGGGTGGCTTAGATTAGCTATATCACAAACTCTTGGCTTTTGTTAGTAGGTATTATAATAATTCACACTGGGGCAGAGTAAAAGATATTTTTCTGATCTCAGGCTGCAATACAAAGTTGGGAGGACACAAACATCTTTGTTTTAAAAAGTCACCCAAAGACAAGTTTCTGCAATAGTAAGCAAATAAGTTATCTTGCTAGACTAAAAAACTTTGCTAATGGCTTATGTGTTATTGTCGTCTTCGCATCTAAGTAAAAAGTAAAACACAAGAGTATTCCCACGAAACTTGACAATCGTAACAATTGAAAAAGCGCTACAGATGTAACTGGAATCAACATACAAATATACAAATAGACCTTTTAGACCATATGTCACAACTTCGAAGAATATTAGAATCACTGCTTAAGTCTTAGTGGATGCTCATAGAAGCTCCAAATTTGTCTTTATTAGACTCTCTGAATTCGATCGGAATCGTATCTGAGACTCTGCAATCGTATGGCATCTTTACCTCTGGATATTTGCAATAAGAATAAACATTCAAATACGTACTTATTATATGATAAGTTTGCTTTTATCGCGCTACTAGAAATTTCTAAACCTCTATTTTATATAAGTTACGCGATTTTTTTTTAACTAATGACAAAATATTTTGATTAACAAACATTCTAAACATTTATATGAACTGACTCAAGACCTACTCGGAACGAGCCTTCGTAGATCGTCGCGCACCCTGAATTTGGCGTGGCGCCCTAAAATACTCGGCTGTCTGTTAGCATAATGTTGCATCAATTCAAAATTCTTGACCGTCCTACTATTCTATGTCTACATCCTACTCCTGCAACCTAACTATGGCCACTATTGAGCATTGGACCGTATGTGTCCAGGAGAACTAGGCTAGATGTCTCGCTAATTTCCATTTGAGTAATATAATATATCGCCGTCACAGATGTGAAATACTTTCATCCAAAGACGTAAACTAAACTATTGTTATTTTCTCAGAAGTAGAGCAAACTAACGATTCGCTAAACAATTTAAACTGTTACCTAATGAGAAGAATAGCCGGCAACACGAACAACAAAATATGCACGAGAACAGCATGCCTGCTCAGAAACATAATTTCTCTCTTTTTAAAGTCAATATAAACACAGATAAGTTACATAATATACGATTAAAAGAAGTGAAACTGTTTACTGTCCCTTGTCTCTCCATAAGCGTTCACAATCAGTTTCCGAAGTGAAAAAGGATATCTAGACACAGGCACTAATTGCAGGAAAGTCTGGTTGATACTAGAGCCACGGCCAGGTAACACCTAGGGCAGTTTCTAAATTGTCACGGCAAAATCGCTTACTCGGAAGAGTGTAAAATTATGTAACATTCGTACATACTCTTGCTCTTGACAATTACTTGCTTACTTCAATTAGACGCAATTGAATCTCTAGCACGTACGCGAAAATTGAGTGTTTGGTCAAACGTTACGTGAACATTATGTTCATTGTTATATCATAGCTTTTCGCTCATAATTATATTTAATCATTAGAGATTTATTAATATTAAAGCTTTTTGCTGGCTCTCACTTTTACGTCAATCAATCATAATATAACACAAACCACGCTGAGTCATTATGTAGAGACCATGAGGCTAAAAAAAACTAATTTCTTGTATGCTGAAGTTCAACTTTCTGAAGTATACTAAAATAAGTAATGCTTTTGTCATTACTGACTAAACTCATTTGTTTGATATAAAATTGTAAATATAAAGAGCAATTTGTTCAATCGGCGCTTGTCACAAACATTTGCGTGATCAGTGATAGATGAGTGTTGGTTACAAATCTAATTATTAAAAGTGTATTAGAGATCACCCGCAATATGTGTCGTCGCGCTTTTTAGTGTTCTTTACCCAAATTCTAAAGGGTAAAACGGAACTCTATTACAAAAATTCCGATGTTCGTCCTCAGGCCAGGAGCTTTTTACAGATGTATTTCTGTTGCCGCTATAACAACAAGTAATGATTAAAAATAAAATCTAGTTACTACGTTCCTTAACTTTACCTTTACCTATTCATTTTGTCTTTTTTCTTTAGCCTATATGCATAACCCTTAGCGTCACGAGTTAAACCAAACACCTTTGTGTTTAAGGGATAAAAGTAGAAATCCGCAAAGTCGGAACAAAATAAATGTCTGGCGGAAAAAAAAAGGAAACACGAGCGTCAGCTCCTAAAAAAAATACTGCCTCGCAAAAAGCGCACTACTTCCTCTTATTTCCGTAGTCTGATACACATAATACTATATTCTTTGTCGAGCAACACGCAAATAAAAAAGGTGTGCTGCGTGCATTACAGAAGGATGATTTTCCGCCATTTTCGTAGCGCGGGCGTCGACCCCGGGCGACTTTCGCCGCAACCTTGACTGCGGCTACCCGGCTTGTATCAGCATTACCGTTTCCTACTGCGTCTTGAGAAATCCACTTTCGCTATGCATTCAATCTGTATGACAACACGTGCCGAAATGCTAACATTATGCGTGGTTTAAAAGTCGTTTGACAACTTGACAAAATGTTTCTTTTTTGTAATGTTGGTTGAATAATGCCGAGTTATGGATGCGAATATTTATTTTTATATTTCGAATAGAGGTCACAAATAAATTGTAAATTATTTTTATAAATAAACTCACTATATGTATGTGTACTACGCAGTAAAGAACCTGTTACCTCGCTACATCCTTCTGAGTTCAATCTAACTACATCGTTAGTTTTATGAACTGTTCGACACTTAAGCTATACTTACAAGCATGTTATGATTACTGCAGGAACCCAGACCGATCAGAGGACACTATGTGGACTACTGACGAGTGTGCAAAGTACTATCTTTGCTTGGATGGCGACGTGTTCGAGTTCCATTGCTCGCCCGGTTTGATGTTCGATGTCAACAGGCAGCTGTGTGACATGCAACAGAATGTGCACAACTGTGATTTAACTATGGGTATGTTCTTTTTTTTACTTGACGTGGGTACTCCATACTTATCCCTTTTCGTCACAGTGAATGAAAGCATTATAATGTATTTATAAAAATAAACAAGTGATAACCCCTTATTAACAAAATTCTTCAAAAAAGGGGCAGGTCGATAGTTTATAGATTGTTTCTAATTTTGATTTGGATAATTTTGGACGAAATACTAGCAATTTTATTATTATTTTATGCTAATTAAAACCAGTATCAGCCTACCAAGGACCAGTTTAATAGGCATTGGACAATTTCCTTTCATAATACGTAGGCTTTACTTTCCAAGTCACTATAAGTCAGAGGTTAATAGCAGTTTTATCGCAGTTAGCTAATATTTAATCACAGTTATAACTTGAACCACATCACGCAACTAACTATCACAATATATGTTACCGATTTCTTCTTCCATAGCGTACTAATGCATTCTTCTTAAACCTTGGATGGTTTTCGAGGACCACACGCTTTAAAACGCCAATACTATGCAAACTTTTTGTTCTAGAGACAAGAATTCCGAAGCCTCTATTGGATATGGCAGACTGCGCCAACGACACACACATAGGTTGCTCAAACGGCAAATGCATACCAGCTGAGTACTTCTGTGACGGCTCCATCGACTGCACGGACGCCTCCGATGAAGTAATGACCATTCTTAACAAAATTAAGTCTAATTTCTCAATTTCCCACTTCATTATGACTTGCAAATCATTCGCCAGTCATTCGTTTTCTAATCGACACCCAATTTATACTTTCACTGTTATAATATCGTTAATGCTGTGTCATTTGCTGTTTTCTCTTGATTTGTTCAATGCTGTGTAGGGCTGGTGTGACGTCAACTATGATCCTAACGCGGCGGCACCGTGTGACCCGAACATGTGCCAACTGCCAGACTGTTTTTGCTCAAAGCAGGGTACTGAGATACCTGGAAAACTTGTTCCAAGTCAGGTAAAACAAGATCACATTCACTCACTCCTCCACATGACTCCTCGAATGAATTTCTTGTCAATCGTCATTTGTTTTGCAGACTCCACAAATGATTACACTAACTTTCGATGGCGCTGTGAATCACGAAAATTGGGACGCTTACACCAAGCATTTGTTCACACCTGAACGTAAGAATCCAAATGGTTGTCCAATAAAGGGGACTTTCTTCGTTTCACATCCCTATACAAATTACAGACATGTTCAAAAATTATGGAATGACGGGCATGAGATTGCAGTTAACTCTATAACGTAAGCCATTCTAATCCATACGATTAGGTACATTTGAAACTTGTATGTTTTGTGCGAAGTCATAAATCATCGTCATGTTACAGATGCCGCGGCCCGGAAGATTGGTGGTCTAAAAACGCTACTGTTGAAGATTGGTTCGATGAAATGGTCGGTGAAGCGAACGTGATTAACCGATTTAGTAGAGTTCACATGGAAGATTTCAGGTAGCACAAGGATTATGTCAGAACTTGTACATGACGTAACGTGATGTTACCGATGCACTAATATTTAAATTACAACAGAGATTACACAGCGAATCTTTTTCATACTATCATTTTTATCTAAAAATAAAGTTTATTATTCTTTCAGAGGTCTTCGAGTACCATTTTTATCAGTGGGGTGGAATCGCCAATTTCTGATGATGCAAGAGTTCGGTTTTGTGTATGATGCTACAGTTGTTGCACCCCTAGCTGATCCCCCGTTCTGGCCTTATACTCTTGACTATAAGATGCCCCACAAATGTATAGGTAAGTTATGGAATATATTCTGCCCCAGATGAAAAAAATAGCCTTCGTTAGGCCCGCTTCTAGACAAAAGAGAAAAAGCGGTCAGGAAGAAAAAGGGGAATGTGCATAGAGTCTAATAATTAACTAGATGTCATCTACTACACGTACGAATAGGCGTACCTATCAATAGAAATTGCGTAAATATCAGACCCAACTCTGATTTCAAATTCGCGTTTTACTAAGCAAGGATCCTTCTTAAAATGCATACCTACATTTTAACATTATTGATTCAACTAACGCACTTTGTAGTAGAGGCGTGCGAGGATTAAGTAAGATGTTATAAGCTGTAATTGTCGATGACAACGGCGCACGCGCATGAAGACGAGGAGAGATTGCGTTCTGCGTGCCTATTGTTTGTGATATACGCGTAATTACCTGGAATGCGGAATGGTAGAGCTCTGGAACTACCTTCCAATCAAATTAGGCGATTTTGCAACATTTGTAGAGCGAACTACCCACATTAAACTAATTCTTGTTAATATTCTAACGAGGAATTTCTCATAGAGAATATAATTAAGCACGCATAGGATTTTAAAGCACAACTTAATGAACTGTAAACGCAAACGGTGTTATTGCGTGGTGTGGAACAGGAAAGAATAGGGACGTAGGAACATAATAGAAAGCGGTTGCTGCCGACACAAACAATACCTGAACACAATGTATAAGTAATCTATCAATCTGCTAATTTATCTTTAAACAGGAGCAATTAACGAGCATATCATATCATACGTACGTAAATGCGTGTAGGAAAGAATTAAGGTCGGCTTTCGTCACGCCATGACTCGCGAATCTAGCGATCACGCAATTTTGTCTTGTCACACTCTTTAAGTATACTGTAACAACTCTTGGGCATCTTAATAAATGTATTTCTGTAATCTATACAAAATAGAGATATTATGGAGTATCCTCCGTCATTTGGTTGGTTGCTTTGAACTCTACAGCCTTATTGCTTAGGTCAAATAAAGGAACTTCCATCTTCCTTGGAAGGAAAATGTCCCTAAAGATTCCTTCGATCAAAAACTATAAGTATGATTATGACGCCCGCAATTTTGGCGAACCTCATTTTTTTTGCCGATCCTCATCATAAGCGAAATTCTGCAAGTTATAAGGGTTTTGTTATCTGATGGCGTTTAAAATAACCAAACGACCCAAGAATCGACCAATACACTTAAAGTACAGCATAGGCAACCTTGAGTTTTTTTTTTGCTTTGCTTTTTGTTTTTGTACCCAACTGTTCACTTGTCTCCAGAAACAATCAATACTGTCCAACAAGGAGTTATGCAGGGTTATGGGAGATGGTGATCAATCCTCTGTCTAACGGCGATCACACCTGCGCCACCCTCGAGTATTGTCCCTCAACCCTCACTGGTGAAGATGTGTACAACATTCTGGTCAACAACTTCAAGAGGCATTACTTGAAGAATAGAGCTCCATTTGGAATCCATTTGAACTCAACTTGGTTTCAAGAATAACGAGTATCTGCATGCTTTTAAGGTATTTAAACTGTTCTATTGACCAACAACTTTGTATTTTACATTCAGTATCAAAAAGGTTTTTGGAAACTTTGTGATATGTGCTTAGGCAAAATGTTAATAAGACAACCATTATTTAATGAAATTTTTTTTACAAAAAGGTCCAAACATTTGTTTTATATTTTCAGAAATTCATTACTGAGCTAACAAAAGTTCCAGATGTGTACTTTGTTACATACAAGGAACTTATAGACTGGATTAAGAGACCAACTCCTGTTGTACAACTAAAGAAGTTCCAGCCATGGCAATGTAAAACGTCATTTGGAAGAAGCTGAAGTTGCTTGTGCCAAGCCCAACACATGCAAACTGTCTTCAAAGTCTTGCAACATGACAAGTACATGATCACATGTTCAGATGCCCAAAAAGTTATCCATGGATCAGAAATGAGTTTGGTTTCGATTGATATTGTTAGTTTTTTAATTTATTTACAATTCACCAGTTACCAATATGATGTAGAATAATTATGAGATGGGGACCTGAAGCTTACTATATTGACTGACTATTAAGAATTGAGTTTTCTTGTTTCAGTTAAACTTAAAAGTATTAATTTTATACTCTGTGTAGCAGTATTCTAATGATAACTTTTTAAATCTATAAATACTTTGTGCAATAATTTATTAAGTAGAAATAATAAATGATGTTTTTATACTGAAATTTTCTTATATTTTACTTAATATACAGTTACACCTTA
>NW_020799923.1:0-23384 GCF_003590095.1 Trichoplusia ni
GACTCCGCCGGACAGCTTTTGCCCATGTTCATGCCCCTACAGCGAGTGCGGGCGCGCTTGGGCAGCGCCTTGAGGCCGCCGCGCCGCGCCTCCTCCGCGCCGCCGCCGCCCCCGCCCCTCACTGAGCGCACCCGCGCTCTTGTACCTGCAACAATACATTTCATATTAAGACTAGAAACATCACAACAGAAACAAAAATGTTCATTTACCAAGGTAGGATAATTTTTAAATCTTTGATACGAAATTAAATGGTCTCTTGCAGGGAAAATCTATTTTATGTAATCTGTTTATCTTAACAAACAATGCTAATTTATTGCATCGAACAAATGACCAAAAACCAATCACAGTTCCTAGGATTACCAGATGAATGCCGAATTTTGTTAATCACATTATATGCTTTGTGTTTCCGATAAAGATTTTCTAAGCAACCCTCCCCTGGTACTAATCGACAGGAGCACGGAACAATTTAGTTTACTTTCCTTTGCTCAACATTGGTAGATGTTACGTCAAATCCTAGAACCGTATTTTATGCTGGTTGCAATCACTTCCTGAAGGACGTGTGCGTTAGTGGTAGATCGTCATAACATGGGTGTTTTGTCAAAGTTCGAAAGAACCGGTTTCCAAGTGACCGGTGAGCGGTGGTGTCGTCACAGCAGATGCCGGGGCGTCAGCGGAGTACCCGCGCATCTTATGTAACGCGCCGGCCGTCTAACCGTGAAAGTCACCGCTCAAAAGCCAAGGTTAACACGGCCATGGAACCTCGTTCCTACACATGCGAATGTTCTATGATCGCTTCTTGTTAATAGATTTATTTTAATTGCTGTTTATTTTTTTTCCTCAGTCGTGATGTCATGTAATGGTTTCGTTATTATTTAATTACAAATATGGCAGTGAAGTTTGTCGGATTTCAAATGACTTCCAAATATCAGCTTCGTCGCACAAGCACAGGCAATTGAGTGTGATGATGTCACTGGAAGACACTCATAGTTTTGCTACATCGAGAAGGCATACATTTAGAAAAAAAATGAAAATAAATTACAAATTATTAAGTAGCTTCCACATAGCACGGGCAATTTTTGATTACTGCAGGTGGAAACTGGTCAAACTGGTGACATGATTGGGCTAATGGCTCGCATGCGTATCAGATTGGTATACAGTCTATGTAGGATGAGAAGGGACACCTAGAAGGTACGCAAGCTACAAGGCCGTCTGCCTTTCCGTCGCCTAGAGCGGCCTCATGACAAAAGCGGGAAGTGAAAGGCAGTGAATGCGTCCCCTCACGTCGCGCCGCCTCTTGACTTCGAAGCAACACCGTTGTTTGGCAGAGCACTTTTAAATATTGCGTAGTTATACGAATTCATTATATGCCTAAATATTTATTAAGTTATACTTTGGTAAATTATTTTTAAAAATATATATGTACACACACCTAAAGCTAGCGGAGGCGTTTATACCTAGGAGGCACACTGTACCATTGAAAATGTTTGACAAACAACATTTTGGCCAAAGTCAGGCTTACTATTATTGCCTAGAACTGCTTTTATCTCCACAGGATATTAGATTATACATTGATTTTCGAATGCAACAGTGGAGTTTCTGAAATTTAACATTGTTAAGTAAATGAAATACAGTGTGAGATCACACATAAATTAAGATATCACAACACTAAAGGAATTTATTTATAGACAGTACGACACGTGCGTATGATATCTCTTCAACAAATTTAATAATTAATTCATTGTATTGTGAGGGCCTCAGTTAATATTTGACCGACACTGGAAGATAATCTGGCGAACTCACGTGGCGGTCGATAAACAAACAGAGAGGACACGTGACCATTCGATCTCTGACGTCTTCCACCACGTGCACCAATAAGCTAACGATCGTTCGGCAACACCTATTTTACAACCCTAAAATAGACCAAGAACTAGTGTGAATAATGTCCAACAATCAATTCAAATTAATTATGAATAAGTATTCCATTCTTCCTTAAAGTAAGTTTGGTGTATCATCCAGGAAAATCACATCAACAGTTTACAACAAATGCGCGTGTCATGTTTATAAGGAATTATTACTATTTTATTCCGAGTATTCAGCACACGGACATTCACACGGACGATTTGTTAAAGTCATGTGCTGCTTAAATAGCTGTGATATCACTTTGTAAGTTTGCAATAGGAACGCCGCGGTAGACATCGTGGGAAACGTCAGTTTGCTGTGCCGAGTGTTTTGCCAGGACTTTCTGCGTAAATGGTTACTGGCTGACTTGACTTTTGAAAACTCTGAATAAACGTCGTCGGGTGTGGTCACATGCAATATAACCGTTCACGCTCGGTGAGAGGTGAATGGAACATTGGAAGAGAACGTTGCTAGGCCGACAACATTAGCGTGTGCCAACGCGCGCGAACAATGAACTAGTCGAATGACGTACGTCTGTGTCACTATTGTAAATATTAAATCCCGTGCTTGTTACTCTCAACAGAAACATTCACGAGCGTCACCGCCTCGCACTCGATTGCATCCATAGATCGACTACTGCATGATCGTATTTGGGATATAAAAGCAAAAATAAGTATTTTACCCCCATGAAATATAAATATTCAAGCACTAGATTTACCGAGGATAACACGATGATGCGAAGTTTGGAAGGATTCACCGAACAGAAATCATTGTACCGGAAAGTAATTAAATGGAGTTATGTAACTAAATTTGCACTTACCTACATACATACCTACTGATATTATTGGATATTTATTTTTTGTCGAAGGTTTATGTATACAGTTGAAATGGAGGTGTGTCTAACTAAAATTTAGCAGCATAGGTATAGCGTTAATGTAATGATTATATGACCACAAATAATGTTTACGAGATTTTAAGATCTTTGCTTTAAGTGTGTCAATATTTTTGCGCCTGATAAACTACAAATTCACACATAGCAGTCGATAAACCTAGACTAGGTTAAATAAAACCTTGATTGCCGACATTTTAATTTGTAATACAAACAAAAGTGTCATCTACATGCGAAATTGAAACGTTGGTCCGAAACTGATTGAATACTGAACCAACGGGGATGAGGGGATTAATTGTTAATTGAATCACAGCATGTACATTTATTATTTAACCGAATTTAAAACGATACCCTGCCAGACATTGCTTAATTGGAGAAGTGAAGAGGATATCGTAAATAACACAAATGTATTCGTACCTATGTACATTAAAAAAGTAACTTTATTGTAACTTTCGATTAAAGCTATACACTTTGTCCGAATATACGAGTTTGTTTCCTCCAGCCTCAACTGCATGAACACACTTTAACATTTCTCGTGACAGTTGTAGAAAGCGTCGACTTCGATTCAGGGGTCATCTACGAAAGAGTCACCGAGCGATGTCGTGCCATCTGGAGGTAGGTATGCGTTTAATTTTTATCGTGGCCTTTACTTATTATCATTTTATTTTCAACGGTAATTATTCTGCGAAGGAACAACTTTCTCAGATGTTGCGGCTCTTCAACTGCTTTTTAAATCGGCAAATGATGTCAGTTACAAAATTATCTTCGTCCTTTCGTGTCTCTATGACACGAGCTTGCTCTCAGAGCCTACTTCTGAATACCGTAGAATGCTAAGCCATTAGACACTACGGTTTATATTTCGTAAGCTTCGAAGTCATGATATTCATTAAGTTAGCATTAATTAATGAATATATTTTACTATGCGTTTCAGCTGAACTTTCCATTTTTGTTGTCATACTTCGAGTTCATCTTCGTCAATAGGTTTTCTAAGCAAAATTAAATAAATTAGAATAAAAGTCAGTGCGTAAAATTTCGGCTCTTGCTGAAAACCACTTTAACCTTAGTTGATATTTTTTCATCGCTTGGTTAACTTAATCTTAAGGTTTTCATTTTGCGACGATGAACTATCTCTGGTTTAAATAACAATTAAATAATCGCTAGGGCGTGTCGGTGCAACCTTGTACCGGTTGCTGCGTTGCAACAGGGCCTTGTGTCAAGGAAAAACCTACTTAGCGTTTTCCCTGGCCCCGAATGCTGAGTTTTTTTTTGATAATTCCAAAGAAGTGTCAAGTGTTGGGAAATGCCGACTGTTGAGTAAAAGTGATATTGTGACTGCCTTTGTTACAATACGATGTGTTTGTTATGTATGTTCCGAGTGTATGCTGCCGAGTCGCGGTGCATTGTCGACAAGCAGTATGATATAAGAGATGTTAAATAACTAGTGGTGGGTGATGATTACATAACGAGTGTCGGTGAGGCGACGCGGCGCGTGCATGCTGCGGTGCACTGCGCCGCTCCTCATGTCAAGGATGCCTTGACTCCGTCTTATTATAATGAAGCTTTTGTGCCATGGTCACACATATCACAAAAGATAATGATGTCAAATAATTTTATGTTTGTAAAACTTTGATTGTGTCCTTCACATTGTGGTTGGTACATTTGAATGAAAACTGTTTGCCGAGAGAAAGTTCATCAAACTTTTGAAAAAAAGATCGAGGCTACCAATTTCCTCATTCAGAATTCAAACTGCGTAAAAGTATTATGACGTTCTGTATGATATAGTTAGTCACATAAATGACAAACAGGTAAAACTATGAATATGTACTCATAATTGGTTAACATAGTACACATGGAAAATCCAGTTTTAAAAACGTTACGAAGCTATTTTAAAATTCTACGAACAACAGATAGGTATACTGTAAATAAATATTACGAGTTCAATACTGACATTAATTATTATCAGTGATTTTAGAAATCTGCGTATGTTGTAGTTGTGATTGAAGCTGATTTTGTTTGTTCGTTAAGTGGGAGTGCGTTTTGTCGGGTCGAGCGCATGCAGCAGTCGAGGGCCTTGACTGCAATGCCCGCGCGCCGTAGCGTGTCAAGGGAGCGCTGCTTTCGCTGCCACACCTGCACCCGACCTATACAGTCATGATGGAGAAAAAACCTAATAAGGTAATTAAAATAAACATACTAACTTTGCAAGTTTTGGTGGCAAAGTCGGGGTAAAGAGGTCGGAAATAATAACGATGGGTTACTATAGTATTCCCACAAAACAACAAATGAGGAAGCTTGTACGGATGTCTGAAGGAGAATCTGGGTCATTGAATATTAGCTCAGTATTAGTACACAATGGCTTATAACAATATGGTGAAGGCAAGAACAATTTAAACAAGGCCTTCGTCGCGCAGTTGTGTAGGCCCAACGTGTCATGCGAATTACCTATGCGAATGCATCGTTGCTAGGCGAACGCAGTGTGATTACGTAAAAATACGCCGATGTAACCAGAACTGCTACTATGTCATGCTGGTGTACGAATAGAGCTTAAACGAATAGCAACACTCAATTACGCTAAATCACAGCGCGAGAAGATTCCAATTTTCAGTTCAATCGTGCAAACTAAACAGGCCTGCTGTAAATAAATCTAAAACCCAAATTGGAGGCGAGACCCGGAGTATAAAGAAGTATCGTGCGAAGACAAAGCCGAGCAATCTTCTAAGTGGTCTGGAAGGCCGGCGCGCGAACAAAGCCACCCTACACCCCACTGGCACCGCCCTCCACAGATAAGCACACCCTCCGCTTTTAAATGCCTTTAGCGTCGCTGAATGAGTACGCGTCTAAGAAGCCCAATGACAAACTTAGGATATCTTCATCAGAAGACATATCTTACAAGAAATGTATAAGGAAATATTGAGAAGGCACGATTGCAACTACTGATGTTATTTTTTATTTTTCTGTTGACTAATTAATAAAAGTTTAGACAACATAATAAGTCTTATTGCTCGAGTAAAACAGCACTCATTTAACCCGGAGATTAAAGTTAGATGCAGAATATTAAATATGCCAAACTACCGATAAACGAACCCATTAACATAAAAATTGGACGAAAGACAATGTTGGTAGACGCAAGTTTTTGTCCTAGATTTTTATTTAGACATAATTTCCAAAGTCTTGCGTATTTCCCTCTCGCTGAAAGTTAAAAAACGTTTTCGGCTCGCACATAAAACTGGCAGGAAAGCTTTTCGAGTGGTGTGGCGCAAATAAGCGTCGCTCTTTGAGTTAGAGGCACATTATACTCGTGCCTCAGGAATGTTACAAGACTCGTCTGTCTGAGCCAACGCCGGCCGCAATTTTCGGTTGAGGGATTATTTAAAAAGGATTTTTTGCTGGCATTTATCATGTTACCCAATTTTACACTTCATATGGCTTTACATTTTATTTTATTTTGCACTACTTCCTTCTTCCCAAATGATTAAAATTTGAAGTTAACGCTTATAATAAATGTGCATACAAAACAACAAAAGTATGCAACATTACACACAAGGCTAGTTCTAGCCTACCGATCTTAAGTTAGTATGATTAGCAATAAGTAATTCATTTTTACCTTCTACGAATCAAAGTTTCAGTATTTCTAGGTGGGTAAGGGTTGGCTGCATAAATTATTCATGCCTGAACTTATCGTCAGCCTACGCTGCTACCCCTTTAGGCAAGGTACTTTTCAGGTCACGATCTTTAAGGTCTACATATTTTCATGGAAGTTTCAACATAAAACTTAAACGCAGTGCTAGTAGGTTGTACGTTATTAACAAAATAGGATTGTGCTGCAAAAACAAGACACAATTATTTAATAGTTTAGCTGTTGCTGGCTAGAAGGAACACGTGAAGTTCTTACTAAAATATGGTTGTGGCAGGAAGCAGCTCTATTTGCTAAGCAAATCGCGTCAACGAAGCGTGACCCAGGTTGATGACGAGGATTCAGTCGCTTCCGTGAACACTAATGCCATCCAATCTTTCATTGTCTTTTAAAATGACTTACAATAAAAGCATACTTTACTAGAGTTTATTTAATTAAATATACTAATGTACATTTGCGACAAAATTCAAATGAAATGGTAACACAAGTAAAGTAAAGATAGCAAGCAAGCAAGCAGCGGGCAGCGTGGAACAAAAAACAGATTGTTTCATTTTGTTTTTCTGTGGAAGGATCAACATTGCCGTCTCGGCTTGCTGGAAACCGGTATGAGGCGCGGTGGTGGCCGGATCAAACGCCTCGCGGGTATCGACCATAACTTCAATGTCAATCCTGGTACTTTTTACTTCAAAGATACTGATAATTTACTCTTTTCAGAAAAGCATTTGCAAAGTTATAGCTCGCTTTAGGTAAATATTAGTAACGTTCCTTTGTAGGGCCTTTTAGAAAATAAGAGAATTTGGGTTATAGCAGGTAGAGAAAGTTTAAAAAAAGCACATGTTCCTCAATATGAAGGTCTAATAATAGTAAGCTTTGTTGAATGAATAACGGATTCAATCCGTCAACATAAAGAGTTCCTGGTGTAGTGAATAGAATTTGTGTACCGAATCGAATGACAATCACTTGTCCATGCAAAATGGATAAACCGGGAGCGTGCAACGAAAAAAGCTTAGGGATATACAGTATGCGCTAAAACGCTATAAATAATAGAGAGCACAAAAGGCAATGGATAAATTGTGTGGCGTGCGTATGTGTTGCATGGGGCTGCGAGTGGGGTCAACGACACGCACCCCGGCTCGCAGTGGGGCACACAGGACGTGAGTCACTGCTGGGGTTACCAGCTGCTGCGGCAAAAACTACCCTCGGCATCCACACGAGTGTACGCTAAGCTTTATTATGTACTAATTAAACCACGTCATTTGTTGGCACGCCTTACTGTTCCTTCATTTATATAATGGCAAACATTAAATAATGTGAGCTTAGTAAAAAAATAATTAATTTAATGGTTTCTTTGAACTTAACCCCGTATTTTATAGGAGCTTGTCTGATATAGATTACAATGCAACAGTTGAGGAACGTTTGGTACCGTTAAATACGACGATTTATGTTCTATGAGCACGCATGCATCTTGTATGTTTCCAATCACATGCAACTTTAAGCTAGAGTTCGAAATTCGAGTTTGTCGCCGGTTTGTTTCGCGACTACGCACGACGATATACGTAATATTGATTGTGATGTTGGGAGTGAAAGCGGCAACATATGCCGGCCTCATTCGCTTTATGAAGTGTGGATCTCGACGCCATATGGTACAGGCAGCTGATTCAACTCATTGGACAAAGATTTAAATATAAATGTAGGTGAAAGGTTTTCTGATATCTTTTCACCGCAAATTTAATGATTTAGACTATAATATGGATTATTCTACTACACCAGATGAGTTAAAAGCATATGGCATGTGTAAAGTATATTCTTATTAGCTATAAATATAATGCTCTATAGATTTGTATTTACGAGGAAAAATATAAGGTAAATAAGTGTTCTTTGTCAATGGAGCGCAGCTCATACAAAGGGCGAGGAACTAGACAACCGTCCTTCACCTAGGGTTCGCTGGCCATCGATCCTGTGTCTGCTCTGGTCTGCACAAACGAGTATTTATAAATACCTATCTACTACAATGGAAGTCGCTTTTGCTCAGAACATTAACAGAAGCAGTAAAACTGAAGCCTTTTGACGTATATTTTTGGATTAACATAAGGACAATGCACTTAAGCCTTTACTTAGTTACGTTGTTTGCTTACAATACATTGTATGCTGCCGATTTATTATAAAGCGTGTCAGTTGCGTGACTCACGTCGTTAACTACCAAACTTTGAAGGCGGAAACTCGCTTAGCAAATGACGTAATAACTATTGTAGTTATTCATTATAACAAGATCGTCGTGAGAACAATTGCTACAAGGAGAAGGCGAGCATTAAGCGGGCTCGAGTGGCTCGACATTGCTATTAGTGTTCCCATGATAAAGAATAGTAGTTAGGTGAAGGCACCAAGCTGCGAGGCGTCAATAACCTCGTCGGTACGGATCGTGGAGGTTGCAATAAATACGACATCGGCGGCGCTGGCCTGGTCAAGAGCCTTTCAAGGCCGGGAGGCGAGGCGGGGAGTGCGCCCGCGCCCCACATCTGCGCCTGGGCCGAGCCACTCTTGCCCTACCGCTTGCATTCCACCAGAAATGAGGCACTCTCGCAACCGGCACACTAATGTAATGGTACTGTATAACTTTTGTGCAATCTGTCGAAATAGGGCACTGAAGGTTTCACTTAATTACACTATATTTTTGACAAATTTCACAGAATCTTAGGCGAAATTAAGTCGATACAGTTGCAATCAAATCCATCAACTTTCATAGGTTTAAGATTGCAGAAGTTAATCGTGAGCACTAAGTTCCAAGACATGCATGTTCTAGGGTCACTGATTTTATAACTTAGCTGTCAAGGTCAGAACACAACACTAATGACTTTGTACTTGAAACCGACGTTACATGGATTTATTGCAAAAATGGTAATCGTAAAAGCTTTAGCGGCACCAAGTATACTACTTAACAATGAGTCCGCATTTAAAAACAGCACTGATGCAAAGCCATGTGGTTGTTAAACATTCTTACAGGATCATAGAAACACCTCAGGTGAAACACAAACACTTAAACCATCGGATTCAACAGGTAAAACGCGTTGAAAAGAGACGGACACACGTCACTCGGAGGATTCAACTTCAACAAAGGATCAGAGAATCGTTCGTGACGGAAAGCGTCGTACGGCGATACGAACTCACCGCAGCTCGAGGAAACGCGCCGCCCTTGTTCTCCTGTCACAGGACATGACGTATATCAATGGATCCACTTCTAAAACCACTTCACAAACGAGATGTAAAAACCATAATTGCGAACAACACGCGTGCGTCCGCGCACCACAAACACTACCAGCGCCGGCGAGAGAACGCGCGCACTGAACCACGTTCGGCGTAGCTCAAGCTACCTGCCGTTTCCGCGGCGCGGTGAAGCGGAGGTGCGCATCGCGGCGCACGCGCAGGTATACGTGCCGCGGTCGGGGGGCAGCCACTCTCCTAAGCCTCAGGCCCCGCCAGGGCTCATTCCCCGTCAAAACAATCCCGTCGCCGCCCCCGCCCTCCCGTGCCATAAAGGTATCCGATACAATGTAGTCATAGCGACGTCATTGTCGTCACACATTATATCAAAAAGACTAGGGCTGACAAGTATCTGTAGTTCTTTGTGTATGTTAGTGCATTGAAAAGATTCTTAAAACTATACTAAATGAGCTAATTATACATAACATTAGTTTGTTCAAAATTACGTTAGCTATACGTATTATTTTTAAACCAAGGTTAATATGAAGTCGATATCAAAATTAATAACAGTCAGGCGAGGAACTGTAAATGTGAATGTTTTAACCAAACGTGCCTTTAACCCTAGAAAGATAATCATATTGTGACGTACGTTAAAGATAATCATGCGTAAAATTGACGCATGTGTTTTATCGGTCTGTATATCGAGGTTTATTTATTAATTTGAATAGATATTAAGTTTTATTATATTTACACTTACATACTAATAATAAATTCAACAAACTATTTATTTATGTTTATTTATTTATTAAAAAAAAACAAAAACTCAAAATTTCTTCTATAAAGTAACAAAACTTTTAAACATTCTCTCTTTTACAAAAATAAACTTATTTTGTACTTTAAAAACAGTCATGTTGTATTATAAAATAAGTAATTAGCTTAACTTATACATAATAGAAACAAATTATACTTATTAGTCAGTCAGAAACAACTTTGGCACATATCAATATTATGCTCTCGACAAATAACTTTTTTGCATTTTTTGCACGATGCATTTGCCTTTCGCCTTATTTTAGAGGGGCAGTAAGTACAGTAAGTACGTTTTTTCGTTACTGGCTCTTCAGTACTGTCATCTGATGTACCAGGCACTTCATTTGGCAAAATATTAGAGATATTATCGCGCAAATATCTCTTCAAAGTAGGAGCTTCTAAACGCTTACGCATAAACGATGACGTCAGGCTCATGTAAAGGTTTCTCATAAATTTTTTGCGACTTTGAACCTTTTCTCCCTTGCTACTGACATTATGGCTGTATATAATAAAAGAATTTATGCAGGCAATGTTTATCATTCCGTACAATAATGCCATAGGCCACCTATTCGTCTTCCTACTGCAGGTCATCACAGAACACATTTGGTCTAGCGTGTCCACTCCGCCTTTAGTTTGATTATAATACATAACCATTTGCGGTTTACCGGTACTTTCGTTGATAGAAGCATCCTCATCACAAGATGATAATAAGTATACCATCTTAGCTGGCTTCGGTTTATATGAGACGAGAGTAAGGGGTCCGTCAAAACAAAACATCGATGTTCCCACTGGCCTGGAGCGACTGTTTTTCAGTACTTCCGGTATCTCGCGTTTGTTTGATCGCACGGTTCCCACAATGGTTAACTTATACGGTTCTTGTAGTAAGTTTTTTGCCAAAGGGATTGAGGTGAACCAATTGTCACACGTAATATTACGACAACTACCGTGCACAGGCTTTGATAACTCCTTCACGTAGTATTCACCGAGTGGTACTCCGTTGGTCTGTGTTCCTCTTCCCAAATAAGGCATTCCATTTATCATATACTTTGTACCACTGTCACACATCATGAGGATTTTTATTCCATACTTACTTGGCTTGTTTGGGATATACATCCTAAACGGACACCGTCCTCTAAAACCAAGTAACTGTTCATCTATGGTCAAATGAGCCCTGGAGTGTAATTTTGTATGCACTGATGGATAAAGAGATCCCATATTTTTCTAACAGGAGTAAATACATCGTTTTCTCGAAGTGTGGGCCGTATACTTTTGTCATCCATTCTAAGACATCGTATCAAAAAATCAAAACGATCACGACTCATTACAGAGACGTACACCATTGACAAAGATCGATCAAAGAGGTCATCTGTGGACATGTGGTTATCTTTTCTCACTGCTGTCATTACCAGAATACCAAAGAAAGCATAGATTTCATCTTCATTCGTGTCACGAAATGTAGCACCTGTCATAGATTCCCGACGTTTCAATGATATCTCAGCATTTGTCCATTTTACAATTTCCGAAATTATCTCATCAGTAAAAAATAGTTTGAAGCATAAAAGTGGGTCATATATATTGCGGCACATACGCGTCGGACCTCTTTGAGATCTGACAATGTTCAGTGCAGAGACTCGGCTACGCCTCGTGGACTTTGAAGTTGACCAACAATGTTTATTCTTACCTCTAATAGTCCTCTGTGGCAAGGTCAAGATTTTGTTAGAAGCCAATGAAGAACCTGGTTGTTCAATAACATTTTGTTCGTCTAATATTTCACTACCGCTTGACGTTGGCTGCACTTCATGTACCTCATCTATAAACGCTTCTTCTGTATCGCTCTGGACGTCATCTTCACTTACGTGATCTGATATTTCACTGTCAGAATCCTCACCAACAAGCTCGTCATCGCTTTGCAGAAGAGCAGAGAGGATATGCTCATCGTCTAAAGAACTACCCATTTTATTATATATTAGTCACGATATCTATAACAAGAAAATATATATATAATAAGTTATCACGTAAGTAGAACATGAAATAACAATATAATTATCGTATGAGTTAAATCTTAAAAGTCACGTAAAAGATAATCATGCGTCATTTTGACTCACGCGGTCGTTATAGTTCAAAATCAGTGACACTTACCGCATTGACAAGCACGCCTCACGGGAGCTCCAAGCGGCGACTGAGATGTCCTAAACGCACAGCGACGGATTCGCGCTATTTAGAAAGAGAGAGCAATATTTCAAGAATGCATGCGTCAATTTTACGCAGACTATCTTTCTAGGGTTAAGTAAAGGCATGTGTATGCGTTTGTCCTAATTAACACGTGAATATTGTTTCTTCAAATACGAGTCATTTCGGAAGACTTGGCCAACTTTCTCCGACACTCGTGCTACCATAATTAACAGGACAATTTGTACACAAGTTGATCCTAATGATCTTTGTTCGGCTTGCCATGCATTCCAAAAATACATAATTTAATTATTTCCATTGATAGGGATGGTTTCATAGTAATATTAATTACGTGTTAAATTAGGTATAAATCACCGATAACCATGTGTCGTAAGGCTAAGAACGGCTGGAATTTTAAACAGTCGAGAATATGCAAATCGCTGTTCTCTTAGTCTGGACAAAAGAACTGTTCCCAACTCGCATTAGTGCCAGCAAAGAAGTGCTGGATCCCATTAGCGACATTTTAATAATGGCCTTTTAAAAAGCGGTCAAAAAGCGATCATGAATAATGAAAGTTGAAAAAAGAAAGAAAAATGTATCCTAGAGTACGACACGAGGCGTTGACAGGAGTTACCCTTCCATATTTTGGTACAGAAGAGCACACCTGCGATTGAGCTGTGACGTCACAAAGTTCCTTCACCTGTCTGTCGATCGACTATTCATTTCGTCCCCCGATTACAAGCATTGCAAGGACAATAAAGTAGTCTTGGACTAGGGACAAGATCACTTTGATAAAGTATAGATTTTATTTGAAATGTTAAATTACATAAAACATGGACATCTACAAGATATTTATTCAGTGCCCTAACTATTTTTACTCTATGCGTTACTTATATAAAATAACCGGCTTCTAGCATATGCCATGTATATTTATCAAACTAAACTATGGTACGTAGTATTTATTACATGCTCTTCAAGACATTGGTTGAGTGTCATGTCAAGTAAAAATGTTTTATTGATCTGAAATCAAATTGAGCGTTGTTGATAGAGAACCCTATCAAAGTTACATCACAATTTGACATTGTTTAAGGCACATAAAATATATTTTTTTAAACAATCAAGAATAGTTAAATTACCATTTTGATTGAATCCTTCAACGTATAACTTGGACTATTCTTTAATCAAAACAGTATCAGTTTTCTATAAATCCATCATGGCAGTTCACTCAGGGCAATAAATTGAACAGAAAACTAATCCGGATGCGATGGAAACGATTCCAAATAACCCTTTTAAGCGTCGAATTTCGATTTTATCGTGTTTCAATCAGAGTTTGTGATATCCAGTATGTATGAATGAATGTAGACGTATGTTATATAGATAGGGGTCGGACTTTTATTCTCTTTTATGAATATTTTTGTGATGTGTGCGCTGTATATAAGTTTCATTGATTAGCTGGCTTGGCTTTCAATGTTTTTATTTGATTCTCAGCTCAATTCAGTTTTTGATTCTTTTATCTACTACTCCTACTGTTATAGACCTTACTGAGCAAGGGCATCACCCTTGCTCAGTTATTCGACTATACGATCGTTATTCAGAACACCAACAATGGGTTGCGCTTCAAATATGTTACTAGTGTTTAAAGAAAATATGTTAAGAGCAGCAATGGTTTTATGCAATTAAAGGATTCATCAAGATACATTATTAATTAGTTCTTTGCACATAAATGAAGCAATAGTATATAATGTTACATTGTAAGTTACATCAAACAATAAATGAAAACTTTAATATTTTGATTCTAATATTTTTAATATGTCGTGAATTAGGTGGGATTCTTTTTTTTTGGTTTTATAGACTTTTAATGACAACACTTAATTAAAATGTTGATGCTAGAGTTTGTGATGTTTTATATTTCTATGAGGAATTGTAACAAGAACACCTCAGCAATTTAAAGGAAATAACAAAATAATCTAATAAAACGATGTATAACGATAACATCCCTTAGTAATTAATTATTCTGGAAATATAAATAGGATATAATGTTCGTATAGCATCAAGAATTTCCGAGTGCTTCTCGGCTGCTTGGGTTGTTTCCGTGGCTCGCCTACAAAACGGGACGGGATGTGAATTCCCACCGGAATCCTGAAACGACCCTCTTGTTTTTTCATCACTACCGAAATATCATTGTTGCCTTGCTCCCCGTTGTTCTCGGTGTAATTTAGTTTATTGTACACCAGTCAGAAACTGAGAGGCGGCGCGTAGACAACGAATTCGCATTTAAAAAGATGAGGGAATTTCTAAGGAATACTTTGTTATCTGATGTTATTATTAACCTACTTTATTTTAGTAAATCAAGATTGTACTGAAATTAAATTCTGATGGTCCCGTTTGCCTGAAGCCAGGAGGAAACGAGGAGACAAATTATTGTTCGTAAACTAACATTAATATAATGTGTGAAAAAATGACCTAGTAATTTATTTTAAGTAAAAACAATGCCGTCGCGTCGAACCACTAGCGCGGATTGGCCAACCAGCTCTACTCAAACGAGTATAATAAAGTCCGAATCGATAGCCATCGTGGCTTCGATATTTATGGTTACCGAAAATACACTGAATGCGACCACACACTAAAGTAATTGTTATGGTTATTATTTACGACGGCACTATAACTACCAACTTTAGAAGCTGTTATAGCAGGCTCGGTAAGTGTTCTTGGGCTTCTATACTCTTAGAAGGCAAATAACTCCGTGCGTCAACATTCAGCAATCGATTTAGTTGTTTGTGATATGCTACTGCCAACAGCTTAGAAATTCTTCTAGGATCGTTTGTTTTTAGCACCATTGTTAGATACATAAAGGTTTATAGAATGCAGTGTGTACATACACAGCAGGTTGGGTAGGCAGTAATAAAAAAGCTAAATGCACGCGAAGCCGCCATTAGGAAATGGGCGCCGCCGCAACGAACAGACGATAACGATTTCACTAGGCGGCCATAGTGAATGGAGAAAATTGCGCTTTTCAGCGAAATGAAGCCCGCTACCGTTGCAGAATTCCTGCTAGATAAAAAAGATATTATAAATTTTCGGTTCCGCTTCTCTTTCATATTTATATGCATCCACAACTCGCAATAAATCCTAACGTGCAGCCGAAATTTAATTTTTATTGTTTATGGTTTTGCAGATTTACCTAGTAAAGAGACTTTATTGCTGTTCCTTCAGTTTACGGCTTTTGCAGAGGTTAATACTTCGTCAGACAGCTAATATTTCGTCGGCTGCCACGCAAGTTTCAGTTTCAGTGATACTTGCGTGATAATATTGAGAAATTCCAGGTAAATTATAGTATCATAGAACCTAATTATTAGATAGGCTTCATATGCAGGCATATTCGAAACAGTAGCAGATGCAAGATGCGGTTACAGCTGTTACCGGTTGTACCACAGGTGTAAATGACTTGATTATACCACAGCTAGATATATGTTGCTTGTCGGTTAGACCTATTTACAATCAAAGTACATTTCCGACCTAGCTTCTATGGAAGATTTACATAAATTCATGCATCCTCGTTTGGCAGCATATTCTTACACGACATTTAATACAATGTTCTTCAGTACAAAGCTTTCGTTCCTGCCTAAAATAAAGGTCAGTTGCCGGCACCGGACGGTAGCAAGTAATTTGTTTTCTCCCGGCCTGTCGGTAGCTTGTAAAAGCTGTATGTTCTGAATCTTTTTAACCCGTGCACTGAAATCCTTATATTTATTCCAAAGTACCGTCTTTGTTTTTGAAAATGGGAAGTGACACTTTCAAGCTAAAGCTAGAGTTTTAAGTATAAAAGTTAGTGAAAGTAATAGAAAAGAACTTCTAGTTTTTGTTTTGACCCTAGATGACAAAATAAGCTTTGCATAAAATATGCTCTCTTTATAACTTTTTAATACTCATATCACTATCAAAAGATGACTATTATTGGCTTCAAATATGAGGTAATTAAGTGGGACGTAATAAGAATAAGATTGTCAACTAAGCAAAATCATATCTATTTGAAACTTTGATATTATACTTCAGCCCATTATTTATACCTTCAGTGTTTAATCATTATTTCGAATCTAGGCTAGAGCTATTTCTAACGAAGCTTGTACATTAGCACTAATGGCCATGTATCCATTAATGAAATATTTCTCTTTGTGGTCGACAAGATAATGTAGTTTCGCTATTAGCTTGTGGTTTTACAAGTTAAATGTAAATGCGTGTCAGTTATTTACTTTGGTAGCAAAGTTTTTGTTAGGCGGAGACGAACAAACAGTCGATCGGCGGAAGTGGGGCAACAGCATTGTGCCTCGAACACTACAATAGGAAGAGAAGAGATGTGTCTTACGCAATAAAGGTCGTCGCGAATAAGCAGAAAAAATACTTTGTGACAAATTCGCACGACTGCGTCCTCAGCTAACTATGCAAACGTTAAAATATGTATAAATAACCTTCTAAAGCAGCTATCTCACGCACAGTATCGATATTATCAGCAAGCATTATGTTTTGTTTTAATGCATGTATTTTATGTGTTAGAGGTTGATTAATATTTCCAATTGTATCTATCTATAGGTACCTGTTTTTATTTACATTCACGTTGAAATAAGAATCGGTGGGAAAATTGCAAAAGATTTATTTAGAATCAAGGTTAATTCAAATGTGTTCATTTTAAGTCACTGAATGAAGTTTATTGCTTTTAAATCAAGAGTATCGATAGCGAATATTTGAATGCGCTGTTTAAATAGAATTTGAGGAGCATTACTTTATCTGAATACTGAAATGCAAACAACTATACAAGGGCGTTATTTAATTGTTTGTTACCGTTTGTATAACTGTTGACAATTGGACGCTGTTCCGCTGAGGTTCGAAACGAATTGAAAGCTGTCGATAGAGGATTTGCCAAAAGCCGAGCTCCCTAACGAAGCCACGCTTGTTTGAGCACGGAACGTGTACCCCGGTGCGAATCTAGATTTTATCAACATTCAAAGCTTTTTAAATCCTCTTTTAAGTAACAACAACGTCTGTCTGCACGTTACAAAAGGAAAGAGAAACAAAAAGTTCTAAATAACTACAGATATAACCTAACAAAGTTCGAGTTATATGGCAGAAATGTGTCATTTACTTTGCGTATGATTATGTGGAATAGTCACATTTACGTTTCTGATTTAACATTCAGATTCGATAAGAGGGGTATAAGTTTGCATGAAACGATAACTTACGAGGAGTCTGCTCTGATGGAGGATAGTTAGGAGTTTCGTTGAGTATGGATACCGTAAGCGACACCGAACGAAGCCCCGTAAAATTAACTATGCATATTTAGGCTAGCTTGACGTAAATCCTACGTCATTATGATGTCGGGAACTTGGGATTCTCTACGTAAACACTATGTACTGTACTAACGCCATGCATAATTTATTATATGTCAGTTACGTGGTATTGTTGCCTTGATACCGGGATCGAATATCTGCTAAGCATATCACCTTGATATTGCGTAAATGTAAAGTATAAATAAAAGATTATCTTGACAATTAAAGTTGAGAAAGGAATAAAACGATATAAATATCCACAAGAATACGTCTCTTAAGAGGTGTCAGATATATCAACAATAATAAGGAAAATAACTGATACCGCAGGCTAGATGAGTCCGGTATTGTTAGGTAAAGGTAGAAAAATACGTGTGTGACATAACGCTGGCTATCCTTACACAAATTGTGATTTGTACTCGCGAATAAAATACCAGCAAACATTTCTCTTTGTTTGCTAGAGAACGTCGCTTTGGGAAAACAGAGCAGTCGAATAATACACGTAGGTGGTGCAAAATCTCTGAGCGCACCCCCTATATTTGTTTCTTGTCACGGTGGCGTACGTGGCCTCATTACTGGATACATTGTACCTATGCATCGCCTGATATCCACGCAGTATACACGGTTATAGGCGACGTTTTAATATGCAAGAAACCTTGTTCGTTGAGGCTACAAGGTGAGGCAGAACGCAGCATCTTCAAAAGATAAAAATCATGTCTTATTTAAATGAATAATACAACCACGTTGGAATGTTCAAGTTGTTTCAATGCCACATCACTTCGAGTGTAAATTAATTATTGAAGTACGGTGTCTTCGGTGTTTCTTATAAACCTCTTTTAGTTTCGAAATAACTTTGTTTCGTCTATTTAGAAGGAAAAATATTTCGATTTTCCTTTTTCAGATCAGCCGTCAGCTCTGAATAAGCTGTGACACAAATATTTGCTTAATTCGCATAGAACGGTTAGTGCAGTGGTGCCGCTCAATAACCATGTACTCTTACCTCCATACTCGATAATACCAAGGCTTTCCACTTTCCGTAAGCAACGTTTAGGTCGCGACACGGCATTCGTATTGAAACGCAAATTTTGGCCCTCGTTAATGTTTACGTTGAATGCTAGTGTGTTCATTGTGTTTTAAAAGGACTGTTTAAATTTGAAAGCTGTACAGTGTACATTAAGGTTAATTTGACGAAGCTTGTTCATTGACAACTTTCAAAACGAGTCCAAAACTGGAATTTTCATTGCCAAAATATTAACAAATATAGGCGAAGTTTAATAGTACGTAAGTGTAGAGCTATTCTAAGAATGCTCGATAAAATTAGAAGTTTAAACGTCAGAGCGGCCAATCGAGGGGTCACATGCGACGTATAACATCCGCGCTGATAACGGATAAGCGAAGTAAGCAGCTCTTGCGTACGTACGTCTTGCCGATGCCGTCTGTTAATAGTAGTATTTACAGCATCATCGATATCGCGACCGTAAACTGTTACTTCTTATAAAATGGTTGTATTTGGTACTAGTCGCATATGAATTCAAGGTAAATCAAAACGTTATAAGCTTTTTATTCAAGGAATTTTAAGTGAGGCATTCATAAGTATAGGATTACTCTTTGGAATAAAGGACGTAAAGCATGACTATTATTGATAGTGTTTACTGGTATATGATACCCCCATTTATTCATTAAATTGTTTAACGTTACCAAGTTGGAGTGCGGTTGACATTATACATAACCACCATCTCAATGTCACTAAAACCAATTCAACGCATGCAAAGCCGCAGGCGAGCCGCAAGTATATAATGTAATATAATAACGTTGAAATAAATGTAAAACTTTTAACATCACGTGAATTCGTTCAAGGCTCATAACAAGAATTATAACGTTTGAATAAATCTTACAAGGAATAATTTAATACGTAATAAGTTTTAATGAAGCCTCTAAACTCGGTCGGGAGAAGTAAGATACGCCAGAAGTGGATATAAAAGTTAGAAGGGTCCAGCAATTGATACGGGATTGGTATATTTGAAGAGATTGTTGAACCTAATAATATCGGCCCTTTCAAAAAGTGGTAGTGGGTGCTTGCTATCCTCGGCCTAGCTATTTATATTTGTAAAACTCTCACTATTTTCGTTACGAAAATGTTCTATCTATTAATAAACAAATCTAAAGGGAACTTCCTCTATCATAACTTATTTGATGTAAACACAAGTACATATTATAGGTTCTACTTACGTACAAATACGGCCACGAAGCAATGCAATACATATAAGGCCTAATTGTTTTTTAAACAGTACACAACGTCAACATACTCCGTTAGAAACAAGGCAACACTGAATGGTGAATATCGATCCCATTATCGGCACCACTGGAAGATATCACAACAGAAAGTGATTTATAACGGTATTTAAAGATATGCACATAATGTTTGTGTGTGTATATAAACACAAAATGTTGTAAATACACGTGCTCGGTGCAACGCGCCGAAACCAACTGGGACGGGTGACGATCTATTATACCGGTGCGCGTGCACAGGCTCTCGGTCCATTTCCCCCACGCAACTCACTCCGTTAGATGTTTGCCGTATCGATAGTGTAGAATGCTATTACTTCACGTACACCATATATAACGCTGTGTTCGGAAAATAATACGGAACACATTAATCACGTAGAGATAGATGTTATCTTGGTAAGTATTTAATTAAAAACTATATCGGACGTTTTCAACACCTTTTTTAAAGTTTTATGTAAAAAAATCTACGACTATTATTTAGGAGGCAAACCTTAAAAAAAAAAACTAGCTTTGAATGGAAGAACGGAGGCAGGTCGTATTTTACCTGAATTAGGCACGACGTATAAAGCAATTACGAAAACACGAACGTGAGGGTATAGGTAATAGGTAGTTAAGTAATGCTTGTACATAGATAACAATTACGAGCGAGGCAGTATAATATTTCGGACGAAACCTACTAGGGTAATGATGACTCTGAGTGCCTAACATTATAAGAAAAGTCCCAATTTGCTAGAAGTAGCGCAGAAACGACGTTTACAAATGGGTTTATATGATGTATGTCAGTGTATAGGAAAGCGCAGATGTGGTTTAGATTCGCCGTTATGCGTTCAAGTTTTTCCATGCATTCGTGATATCGGTTACGTAGCGTTAGTACGAAGGCCGTTATTCACCGGTGTCGGGACAGGTGTCGCACTTATTGTCACGTTCTTTGACGTTGCAGTACAATCTCTCAGTTTTTCAAAATACTTTCTTTCTTTAATACAAGACATTTGAAAAACAAATAGCTGTTCCACTTTTCTCCTATGTAAATTTGTTAAATTAGGCAACTTATTTATACATTCATTCATCATCGAATGTATGAGGCCTTTAAATTAAATTACTAAGGAAACCTTGGCGTCTTCGGTTTTGAATAACAGAATCTGTAAGTTAGTGTCACAATCAGTATGACAGACAAACTTGGAGCGGACGAAATATGTTGAAATTTTGACATTATCGGAATGTTTATTCCGTCACAAGGAATTTTAACTTCGATATGAAAACCACTTAAGGGGTAGCTTGTCTGGTTCATAATCCTAGGAAGGAATGTCTGTTACTTACAAAACGGTACATCTTATTCGCATATCAGCTTCTTAAGCTTACATCCAAATTACCTGTAACAAAGTTAAGGATATTTACTATGGGGATTACGAAACTTCGGTCAGTTATTACACGTGTTAGATACGAATTATAAACATAATATTATGCACTAGTTGGAATTTATTCATGCAAACATCAATTATGTTATTGTTTATAGATGTAATAGAATAACTTAGAACAATCGAAGAAACATTTAATAACAAGCCTTTTTATGCTAGAAAACAACGAGTTAACATTGTAATGAGATTTGATCGAGTGTAAACAATGCGATCCAAATAGTTGACTTCAGACCAGGTTAATAAAACTGGTTTATTTTTATTAGCTTTTTAAAACTGTTATTCCTATGAGCTACGCCTGGGAAGTAAACATTATTAGAGAAGACTTGCGCTCCCGAAGCAGACACGTTTTACGTTCAGTATCAGATCAATGTTGAGCATGTGACGACGGCAATAGCGTCGCTATGAATAGTGAAGTATGACATCCCTTGGTTTTCGCCTATCATGAGTATAAGGAGACAAAATTCTTATCGTCATTTCTCTCAATATAGCATCACATTTTCCAACGCTTAAACCTTAAGTGGTAATTGAAATACTAGACATTAAAATGAATTGTGTGAAAATGTTGTCTTTGTTATCCTGGACCATAAAGACTTCACAGCCTTCATACGTTAAAACAGAAATAACATGGCAATAATTGCATAATGCTAAAACCAAAACTTGTTTTACTAAAGAGGTCAAGTTCTAGAACCACTTTGCCTTGTAATTAACGATACAGTTGCTTATTTCTTGTAAATTTATAATTTTATGGTAATACAAGCATGGTTGAAACGTCAAACCTCACAGATTTAATAAAGTTTGCCATACAAATAAACGTAAGCCTCCTAAGATATTACAATAATGGTCAAGCAAACAACACAATTGCGAAATGTTTACTAAAGACGAATAGTGAATTACGATTCGAGTGCCAAACCCGCGGCTTCGGCCTTGTGAATGACTAACGAGTAGATGAGGCGGTAAGGTAATAGTCGGTAACGTTTGCCGCCGGCGAATGGAGCAAGGTTAGCAGTCAAGTGTACGTTTGAGGGTCACTGGAAATATTACGTATGATCGAACGTCCACGGCTGTCTTCGGCACTTCATGGTTGGCCATTAACATCAGGCTAGCACGATGATGCGTCGCCCATTAATACGGCATGATACGCATCTACCCATACGCATACGATGTCTTGTTGCGGTTTGCACACGCTACAACCCCTGCATATAACATGTCCACTTTATTACGAGCGATAGTATAATGAACGTAGTAATTTCCGTGGCGTAATAATTTACTTTGATGAATTATACGTTTACCTCCGATGTATTTTTACTTTGTATTATAAATGGGATCAAATTAATGGACGATCGACAAGCACGCCTCTGGTGCTATTGGAAACGCCCCAATTTTCATTTAAAATATAATTTGATAGGTTAAAATTCAACCTATTTTTCCAACTTATCAGTTTTTTAGTATAATTGCTTCAGTAAATAAGAAATAGGTAGATACGTTCACTACATTTGCAGTAAAAGTATTTCTTATTTTAAATATCAAGAAAATTTTAGTCGAAATCAAATTATATTCTACTAAGGGAATATTAATCAGAAAAGGGATCGTTGTAGCATATCTCGTTCCCCAAAAGCCGTACTAGCCGTTTATCCGACCTTAGAGGGTGCCGTCGCGTCGACAAAGATATTCGGCAATTCGATATCTTCAGTCCCAGCGGGTTAGGCAAGGTTTTGATCTTGGTTTTAGGTTAAAGATTGTTTAATCGTCGGCTTTAATCAACGTAGCTT
>NW_020799924.1:0-9678 GCF_003590095.1 Trichoplusia ni
TTAAAAGAGAATTTATGTGGTCAGCATTGCAATAACGTGCTATTATTGATTATTAGAAAATTATTCCCAACATCAGAGTAATTATTAAAATTTTTTTCATAACACTTATAATTTTGTGTAATACGAAAATATTTTCATTCGATCGCGAATGTAAACAATAGTGTACAAGACACGAATACGAAACATGGCGCCATCCGACTGACGTCACGCCATGTTCGTACTAGTTCGGCGGTCGGAGGGCGCGCCAGCCAATCACAGCTCAGCGCGGCTGCAGTCGGCGGTAAGAGCGAGACGCCGCACGACAGCTGCGCACACAAGCGTGCGACGAAAAGAGGACAGGAGTACTTCTAATTACGACACTGCTCCTTCCAATAGTGCATGATATAACAATTTTTTCGCAAATTAGCCAAAAACATTAAATTTATCACTTAAACAACCGCAAACATTTTACACGATATTCCACGGTATTTTCACGATCAAATTCGTGCATAATACATTTTAAGATTTTTTGTCGTTTTTCCACAATTTAATAATTTCTTTCGCAAAACTCGCAGCAAAACGTAAATAAACACAGTTTCCCATACGAAAGCCGCGAAAACTCACCAATTCATCGTAAGACTGGGCGTGCTCGTTGCCTCCCAGTCGAGTCGTCGGGCAGCACCTGCAACCGCACCGAACGTTAAAAACTTTTCAGCGAAGTTTCAGCGAGTTTGACAGCCGCAGCCACGTGCGTCCGCGACCAAACAAACAATATAAGCTCAAACCCGGCACTAGGAAAAGCTCAGACCTACCTCTATCGTCTCGACTCTTTTAGCAGTGTCTGCAACAGAAACGGCCAAAATTACCACATTTGTCGACATATAATCATTATACGAAGGTATTTGGAGCCAAATTACCTTTGCAGTTTCTTTCAGAGGACCGCCCGACAGAAATTTCGCTATCAGAAAGTAGAGCTCTGAAATCGGGGAAGCTAACATTACACGACCTCGCCAATAGACACTCACATATTCGAGCCTTATTTTACAAGCACCACGCTTACCGGAATGACCCTGAAGCTCCTCGTTCGACTCCTCCATAACCCTAGATTTATTCCCGAGGGTTAAAACTTAACTTCACATTACATTTACTGTAAAAATCTTGCAAACATTTCACTTTACATTGTTGACGAACAGATAATGCAACCTTCTGTAATAATAGCAAAATGGCGTTTGATCTGTCAGTCAAACAGATTACTGTGTGTTCGTGATGGTAAAACGGTCCACACAATGATTTGGACGATACAGTCTAGATGTCGCTACTGATGAATAAAATGTTTTCTGATTTCTTTCAATAATACTTGTATATTTTTTTCGTTTAATATTTAAAATAGAATAACGCTATTAGACTCAGTGTAGTTTTTTACTTAAAAGCCAAAACAGGATGACCTTTAACGTGACCTGATTAGCAGTCCTTGACCCCCCGTTCGCCAGGATTGACCCAATAGTTTGGTGCTAATTTTCTGCTGGCAACTTTAGTATCATACGTCAATGCGTGCCGATAATGCGAGTTTTGTTGAAAAATCGTAGTAAAATGTATAAAATCGTAATTATATACGATGGGGTTTGGTGTTGATCGGTGTTTAGTGTGTGAAACTATAAGTGATAATAGTAGTTTTAGTGAAGACATTGAGTGTTGGAGGACATTATTGCAGCGAAGCCGGGGCGGTGTCGAGATCTCGCGAGTGCTGCACCTCTGAGGAGCGGGAGACCCGCGGGCGCCGGCGGAGCCTCGCCCGAGCATGCTCCTGCAGCAGTCGTGTGCGCTGCTCACCAAACACACATGTACGTGACCAGATCCTCGTAATTTGGGTCACTGGTGTTCAATAGGCCGTGTTATGATCAATATGTATCGATTGTAGGCTAAATATACTCGTGTCCTGGTGTCCCAAGCACTGAAGCGGCTGCACACAGCCCGCCCGCAACGAGGCCACCCTCTGGAACATTCCAGAGAGTTCCTATCACTTAAAAACACCATTATGCAAATCTCGAAGATAGCTCCACTGATAACAACTGCATGCTATTTTCGTAAACAACAAGTTTTAGAACTAACAAAACATTTACTCGGCCTTTTAAATATGTTTTAATACTTCTTCTCTACTTTTTCTTGGGTATAATATATCTATATTTTAAGTATAAAATAAGAAAAATAGAAAACAGAATGTACTTTTTTTTGTTTAACATTATTATTATTTATCTCTTTTCCAATCAGCCCTGGAATCACTTGTGTTGATTATTTTAATCTCTTATTTGTGTATCCACTGATGTGTCATCTCCCACTTTTGTGGTATCATCACAGTAAGGCTGATATTATACTTAATACAAACTTATATTACTATCATCTTCTTTTACACATTTCTTTTTGAATTTAATATGCTGAAATTGTAATTTCAAAATTTTATGTAAGACAAATTTGTCTGACAAAATAATATAGAGATAGTTTTGAGCTAGGTTGGTAATGGAGTCAGCAAGTGCCTTCAGCTGGACAATAAATGGTAAATTGATACCTAGTCTTTGGGTTGCATGAACTCATATTTTCACAGCATGAACAACTTTAGAAGTCTGAAAGTGATTTTCACAGGAGAAAGTAACAAGATGTTTAATAACGCAGTTACTGTTGAACATGTAATAATTAACAGATTTAAAAAGTCTAAATACCCATGTTCTTAAATGGCACTCCATTCAAATTTTATCAAAATCAGTCCAGCCATTTTCATAGTTGTAGGTTACATTGTCATCGGGTTTGAGGCTACCCTGAAAATTTCACTCTGCTAAACTTATCGGGAAGTGCCTCAAAATTGAGTCGGGTACAAACAAAAAAGAAAGTTAGTGTATAAAAATTTAGGAAAATATGTTGTATTATTCATATGGTATTATTTGTATAATAATGTAATTATGTTGTATTATTTATACTTTATTGCACATAAATAAACAACTTGGATAAAATGTTCTTGGAAATTTCATGTACAAAGACGAGCTTCACCCAAAGTTGGGTTCTCTTGGGAAAATGTATAGTATTCTTTTAATATAGAAACATATGTTTCTAGAAAATTTACCATCATTTTTAGTGCAAGTTTGAATTTTTGAAGGGAACAGTACCTACAAGGGTATATTGGCTGACAGTTTTTTTTATATTATTACGACTTTCCTGTAAAGGTAGCTTTTTTTTGAGGTTCATAATAAATAGATTAAAAGGAGACAACCACCTTGTTCAAAAGTATTTTATTGAATACAAGTGAGGAACCAACACTAATGGATTAATTTGTGCTTGTAGAAACTACCGGCATGTCTGTCGCGTCGGCGAGCGGTAGTGCGAGCGCAGGCGGGGGCGCGCCCAGCGGTGGGGCGCGGCCAGCGGCGGGGGCGCGGGCGGCGGGGCGCGGCCGGCGTGGGCGCGCTGGGCGGGCTCGGCGGCTCGCTCGAGGACAAAGACTGCGACCTGCTGTGCCCCGTGTGCTTCGAGCTCATCGACGAGGCCTACGTGACGCGCTGCGGCCACTCGTTCTGCTACGCGTGCATCAGCAAGGCGGTGGAACTACACCGCCGCTGCCCTAAGTGCGGCGCCGCGCTGGCCTCGCGCGAGCACATCTTCCCCAACTTCCTGCTGAACGAGCTGGTGGCTCGGCGGCGGGTGCGAGCCCGGGCCGCGGCCCCGGCCCCGCGCGGGCCCAGCGTGCGCGCGCTCGTGGCGGCCGAGGCCCGCCGCCTGCCGCTGGCCGACGTGGACGCCATGCTGGAGCTGCTGACGCGGCGCAAGCGGCTGCTGGAGGCCGAGTGCGCGGCCGCCCACCACCGCCTGCTGTACGAGTTCCTGGCGCAGCTGCACCGGCTGCGCGCGCAGCAGCTGCAGCAGCTGGCGCGCGAGGCGGCGCTGGTGCGCGGCGACATGGAGCACGTGGCGGGCGTGCTGCGCGACCTGAAGGCGGGCGCGGCGGGGCTGGCGCGCCTGCCCGACCCCGGGCCCGACGCGGCCCCGCCCGGGCCCGACGCGCCCGCCGGCGACGCCGTGCGCGCGCTGCGTCAGGAGCTGGCCGACCTCGCCGACAGCGTGGGCGACGCCGCCGCACACACTGAAGGTAGTACCTTGGGGTACTCCTCTTACAGGAGAGGCACTTTTAACTGTGATAGATAGATCATTGCGAGTGTCTGTGTACATATGTTATGTTAATCCTACTGTTGTGAGTTGTTTATTAACATACAAACCATTAAAACATTTAGCAATTACGATGACTGGTAGATATAATTAATGCTCTACTGTATCAGAAGCTGCAGTAGTTCCCATGTCGGGCAGTTTTCCTTCGCATGTAGTATATCGTGGTCTCTCCCGCAGGCGGCAGCCTGGTGGGCTCGGAGGAGGAGAGCTTCGCGGGGGGCGGCGCGGGGGCGGGGGACGCTCTCGCCGCGCGCTGGAGGAGGCTGCACGCGCACTTCGATGACTTCGTGCAGGTAACGTGACGAGCTCGCGCTGAGCGGCAATAGATTTGGTTATAACTTGGATTATATTGCTGCGTTTCCCGAAATTTGGTTATTGTACTTAATACGACGGTCGTCTGTTTGAACTGTTTGACCCCAACACAACATGTCCTCCGCAGTGCTACTTCGCCCACCGAGCAGACGAGCTGTATTTCCCCGGGTCGTCGTCGGCCACGCCCGCGCCGCCCACCTTCACCCCGGCCGAGCCCTGCGCGCTGCTGGGCGCGCCCCCCGCGCCCCCGCCCGCGCCCTCCGCGCCCCCTCCTGCGTCCTCCGCCGCCGCCAACGATGAGAACCACGTACCACTGGGGCCCACAGAGCGCACGCCGGCCGCACACGGCGGCGACCAGCGCGCGCCAGACGAGCTCACAGGCGACCCCGGGCCCAGCCTGGGGCCCACGCCTGGACCCACGCCGGCCCCGGACGGGTCCCCGGGCCCCGACCTGGGCCCAGGCAGCACCCGCAGCGCCAGCCGCGGGCGCGGGCTGGACGCCTTCCGCGAGGACCTGCTGGCCTTCACCCGCTACCGCGCGCTGCGGCCGCTCGCCACGCTCTCGTACTGCAGCGACGCCATCAACTACTCCACCATCGTGTCCACCATCGAGTTCGACAAGGACGAGGAGTTCTTCGCCATCGCGGGCGTGACGAAGCGCATCAAGGTGTTCGAGTACGAGAGCGTGGTCCGCGACTGCGTGGACGTGCACTACCCCTGCGCCGAGATGCAGTGCTCGCACAAGATCTCGTGCGTGTCGTGGAACGCGTACCACAAGAACGTGCTGGCGTCGTCGGACTACGAGGGCACGGTGAGCGTGTGGGACGCCGGGACGGGGCAGCGGTCCCGCGCCATGCACGAGCACGACAAGCGCTGCTGGTCCGTGCACTTCAACCGCGCGGACGTGCGCCTGCTGGCCTCGGGCTCGGACGACGCGCGCGTCAAGCTGTGGGCGCTCAACGCCGAGCGCTCCGTGGCCACGCTGGAGGCCCGCTTCAACGTGTGTTGCGTGCGCTTCAACCCGCGCTCGTCCTGCCACCTGGCCTTCGGCTCGGCCGACCACTGCGTGCACTACTACGACCTGCGCGCGCCGCGCCAGCCGCTGGCCGTGTTCCGCGACCACCGCAAGGCCGTGTCCTACGTCAAGTTCCTGGACGCGCGCACGCTGGTGTCGGCCAGCACGGACTCGGCCCTGAAGCTGTGGCGGGTGGAGTCGCCGCGCTGCGTGCGCTCCTTCACGGGCCACGCCAACGAGAAGAACTTCGTGGGGCTGGCCACGGACGGGCGCTACGTGGCGTGCGGCTCGGAGAACAACGCGCTGTACGTGTACTACTCGGGGCTGTCGCGGCCGCTGCTGGCGTACCGCTTCGACGCCGTGCGCGGCTTCCTGGAGCGCGAGCGGCGCGACGAGGAGCCCAGCGAGTTCGTGTCCGCAGTCTGCTGGCGGCGCGCGCACGACACGCACGTGCTGCTGGCCGCCAACTCGCAGGGCACCATCAAGGTGCTCGAGCTCGTCTGAGCGCGCGCAGACTCTCATCTATACAGCCGTTACGTGTACACCCCGCTCCAATGTGCTCTGATGTAAAATAAATGCGGATTTACTTACTGAAGGTCTGACTCTTAATGAATCATCGGCCTAGCCTTTTCCCAACTATGTTGGGGTCGGCTACCAGTCCAACCGGTTTCAGCTGAGTACCAGCGTTTTACAAGGAGCGACTGCCTATCTGACCTCCTCAACCCAGTTACCTGGGCAACACGATACCCCTTGGTTAGACTGGCTGTCAGACTTTTTCAAGCGTCTGACTACCTGTAACGACTGTCAAAGATGTAGGAATAACAGCCGGGACCCACTATTTAACGTGCCTTCCGAAACACGGAGTAACTCGTTATGACAAAGCTAGTCACCCATCTACCGACCAACCGCGTCAAGCTTAGCTTAACCTGTGATCGAATCAATTATGCGGTTATAGCTTAGCCACGAGCTCTTAATGATCAATCGATAATTATTATTGCTTGTTGAATCAAATATCAGCTCGTGTATACTGATATATGGCAGTGTTGTGGTCACAAGCTCAGGTCCTAAGTACGAGACGTCTAGTCGAATCCAGAAGAAAAATATTTAAGATATTTTAAGAATTCTTCTCTCGAAAAAGTCATTCCTTCCTTCATCATCATCATCATCATCCACAGCCTTTATCCTCCCACTGCTGGGCATAGGCCTCCCCTTTTTCGTGCTAATTTCTACGGTCCTGTGCTAGTCTCATCCAGACTCGACCCGAGACCTTTATAATGTCATCGACCCATCTTGCTCCCGGACGACCGACGCTTCTTTTGCCTTGTCTTGGCCACCATTCTGTCACCGCCTTAGTCCACCTGCCATCACTTCGTCTGGCCAAGTGGCCTGCCCAGCTCCACTATTCCTTCCTTAGTCTATAAATATTGAGTGAAATTCTTTGGCTTTCATTTTAAAGGCACAGGTTTGAATAAGAGGGTTGCCATAAGCAGGGTTGTCATAACAAAAATAAATAATAGAACAAGTTACTCAGACGAGTCTTTATTTAAAAAATATACTCATAATCATTTTCTGAACAGTGTTGCCATGCCGCACCATAGCTAATACAATATTAACAATTCTGATACAACATAATATGATTTGGAAGCTCTCTCGCTACTGAACACAAGGGGCCACATCAATGACTCAGCATCGCAGTACACTGCAGTGTCAGGTGGCGGAGCAGCAGATCTCTGAATAATCAAAAACTGACTCAAAAACTATCCACAGAAAGTTCACAAATGTGCGTCAAGTACTACGTCAAACAAATATACAATTAATACGAACAGTTTTAAAGTCTGTATTCGATCGTCAAACACACGCCGTCCCTGACACTGCAGTGCCCGCACAGTAACCTGCAGGTTGTGCTAAAGCTTAGCGTTCGGATTGTATAGTTTGCGGGATCGCGTCAGTTTCTTGGGGCGAAGTCGTCGGACGAGTCGGAGGCCTCCTTATAGGTGCAGCTGGTGCGGGAGGGGCGTCCGGGACGCGCGGCCGGGCGCGGCGTCCCGGACGTGTCGGACGTGGCGGACGTGACGCCGCGCCGCCGGGCCGCGAACTGGCGCGTCACGTCCGAGTAGCGCAGCGAGCGACGCTGACCGGGGGCGTCTGTGTGTACCAACATACATGGATATCATTATAGCAATAATAAAAAGACAAGTTGTGCCGACCCCAAATCAAATAATTGGGATGAGGGCAAGGGAATGATGATGGTAATTATGAATTGCTGATTTCACTGCTCGGATAGTCAAGAGGTTTAGGTCACCACGCCAAATCCACTATTTGCGTGAAATTGTGTGATCCACGAATGCTTGTCCTGAGTCTACATATTTTGGTCTATATGTGACTTGAAAGTTTGTGCAAAGACTCATTCCTTTCAGTGGGAGTTGTTAAAAAATGTCACGTTATTGAATGACTGTGACTGGGTAGACAAGTTTAGCATTAAATGAAAAATGCGAAAGTCTAGAAAAAGAAGTATAAAACGTTGTCATATTCAAAATCAAAAAGTTTTTTTATTTCAAATAGGCCTGTTGCGTTTCTCAGGCACTTTTAAAACGTTAAATTACTGACTCTAGTTGCACAGATCCAAAGCGTCATTTATTAGTATTTTGATAGTTAATTAAATTAGTTGTCCTAGCACAGGCTCTGTGGCATAATGTTCTTTTGTTGTAATAACTTTCGTGAGAATAATTCACAATTTGATACAATGAAATCGTCCAACATGTTTTCCTGTCTGTCTAGCATAACCACCCGTGATCAAAATAGAGTTGTTGTGTTACCCTTGTCTGAGCGCGCGTCGTGTTCGCTGTCGCTGGAGGCGGACGGCGGCTGGCGCGGCGAGCGACCGCTGCGAGGGGACTCTGCAGTAAACAAGCACTTTGTAATAAAATTGAAAACAATACTTTATCTGTATAATAGGGTTTTGTCAAAAAATATATGTTTGGTCCATCAGACAGATCTCAAAAAAATAACGCACACAACATATTTTTAATGAAATAATTAATTCTATGATATTTTTACAATAAATTAAACTAAACTAATATTTACATTTTTTTTAACTATATCAATACAAAAAGAAAAATATACATTATTTAAAAAGCGTCAAAAAAGACATCTTCATGCCAAAGTCGGGAAACGTGCCCAGAAGGCTGACTGCATTGCCAATTCTAAATCTAATCTAATCTATCCGAAAAACATAGATTGAAAATTTTAAATTTTATTATCTATAAATTTATTAAAGGATTCTTCTAACATTGGGGACCCTAGAAGGCAAAGTGAATACTGGTCTACAACTTTTGTAATAATGATTGATTTTGAATTAGCATAAAACGAAGGGACACCTCGTGTGACGTCACTTACCAGTACGCTCTTTACTAACAAGTGATGTTACTAGCCCCTACTATTTTATTATCATAAGTGCTGTTCGCCCTAAGTCTTTTTTTGAAAAATCTTTCTGACGGAATAAACAGATTTATATTATTACATTTAGTTAAAAGCCCTACATGAAACATGATTTTTGTAATTTCACATTATGTTGTCAAGTAAATCATGTCGCAGAACCCTTTTCCCAAGCAGTGGGCTGCTACAGCCCACATGATCAGTTTGCTTACTTTTTTTGTTGTTCACAATCGGTGACTCGTCGTCACTGGACTCTGACTCCGATGAGCCGGCCGCCACGCCTACGGGGACACATTCTATTTTATATTCCACATCTTTCGACGCCATCTAGTCGCAAACTAAGCAAAGCTTGTATTATGAGTACTAGACAACTATAATAATTCTAAATACTTAAATAACAAAGACACAGAACAAATGATCGTGCTCATCACACAAATATTTGTCTTGGGTAGGAATCGAACCCACGACCTCCGGTATAATACTCAGCGTCACACCACTAGACCAACAGGCTAGTCAAACATCACATCCCTATTCAACAAATCGACATTCCGTAAATAAAACAACTGAAATATTTCAGTTTTAAATTATATTTGGTAATCTTTTGTCGCTTTACTCATGAATTATATCTCTAACTTGTTTTATTAGATAAACTGCAAAGATATTTTACATCTTTTAAGTATAGTTATCAGACAGATGTGTGCAAGGTAAAAATACATTTAAAAGTGATG
>NW_020799925.1:0-36587 GCF_003590095.1 Trichoplusia ni
GGAAGCTAACATTACACGACCTCGCACAATAGACACTCACATATTCGAGCCTTATTTTACAAGCACCACGCTTACCGGGAATGACCCTGAGCTCCTCGTTCGACTCCTCCATAACCCTAGATTTATTCCCGAGGGTTAAAACTTAACTTCACATTACATTTACTGTAAAAAATCTTGCAAACATTTCACTTTACATTGTTGACGAACAGATAATGCAACCTTCTGTAATAATAGCAAAATGGCGTTTGATCTGTCAGTCAAACAATTACTGTGTGTTCGTGATGGTAAAACGGTCCACACAATTGGACGATACAGTCTAGATGTCGCTACTGATGAATAAAATGTTTTCTGATTTCTTTCAATAATACTTGTATATTTTTTTCGTTTAATATTTAAAATAGAATAACGCTATTAGACTCAGTGTAGTTTTTTTTTAAAAGCCAAAACAGGATGACCTTTAACGTGACCTGATTAGCAGTCCTTGACCCCCCGTTCGCCAGGATTGACCCAATAGTTTGGTGCTAATTTTCTGCTGGCAACTTTAGTATCATACGTCAATGCGTGCCGATAATGCGAGTTTTGTTGAAAAATCGTAGTAAAATGTATAAATCGTAATTATATACGATGGGGTTTGGTGTTGATCGGTGTTTAGTGTGTGAAACTATAAGTGATAATAGTAGTTTTAGTGAAGACATTGAGTGTTGGAGGACATTATTGCAGCGAAGCCGGGGCGGTGTCGAGATCTCGCGAGTGCTGCACCTCTGAGGAGCGGGAGACCCGCGGGCGCCGGCGGAGCCTCGCCCGAGCATGCTCCTGCAGCAGTCGTGTGCGCTGCTCACCAAACACACATGTACGTGACCAGATCCTCGTAATTTGGGTCACTGTTCAATAGGCCGTGTTATGATCAATATGTATCGATTGTAGGCTAAATATACTCGTGTCCTGGTGTCCCAAGCACTGAAGCGGCTGCACACAGCCCGCCCGCAACGAGGCCACCCTCTGGAACATTCCAGAGAGTTCCTATCACTTAAAAACACCATTATGCAAATCTCGAAGATAGCTCCACTGATAACAACTGCATGCTATTTTCGTAAACAACAAGTTTTAGAACTAACAAAACATTTATTAAATATGTTTTAATACTTCTTCTCTACTTTTTCTTGGGTATAATATATCTATATTTTAAGTATAAAATAAGAAAAATAGAAAACAGAATGTATTTTTTTTTGTTTAACATTATTATTATTTATCTCTTTTCCAATCAGCCCTGGAATCACTTGTGTTGATTATTTTAATCTCTTATTTGTGTATCCACTGATGTGTCATCTCCCACTTTTTGTGGTATCATCACAGTAAGGCTGATATTATACTTAATACAAACTTATATTACTATCATCTTCTTTTACACATTTCTTTTTGAATTTAATATGCTGAAATTGTAATTTCAAAATTTTATGTAAGACAAATTTGTCTGACAAAATAATATAGAGATAGTTTTTGAGCTAGGTTGGTAATGGAGTCAGCAAGTGCCTTCAGCTGGACAATAAATGGTAAATTGATACCTAGTCTTTGGGTTGCATGAACTCATATTTTCACAGCATGAACAACTTTAGAAGTCTGAAAGTGATTTTCACAGGAGAAAGTAACAAGATGTTTAATAACGCAGTTACTGTTGAACATGTAATAATTAACAGATTTAAAAAGTCTAAATACCCATGTTCTTAAATGGCACTCCATTCAAATTTTATCAAAATCAGTCCAGCCATTTTCATAGTTGTAGGTTACATTGTCATCGGGTTTGAGGCTACCCTGAAAATTTCACTCTGCTAAACTTATCGGGAAGTGCCTCAAAATTGAGTCGGGTACAAACAAAAAAGAAAGTTAGTGTATAAAAATTTAGGAAAATATGTTGTATTATTCATATGGTATTATTTGTATAATAATGTAATTATGTTGTATACTTTATTGCACATAAATAAACAACTTGGATAAAATGTTCTTGGAAATTTCATGTACAAAGACGAGCTTCACCCAAAGTTGGGTTCTCTTGGGAAAATGTATAGTATTCTTTTAATATAGAAACATATGTTTCTAGAAAAATTTACCATCATTTTTAGTGCAAGTTTGAATTTTTGAAGGGAACAGTACCTACAAGGGTATATTGGCTGACAGTTTTTTTTATATTATTACGACTTTCCTGAAAAAATACAAGGTAGCTTTATTTTTGAGGTTCATAATAAATAGATTAAAAGGAGACAACCACCTTGTTCAAAAGTATTTTATTGAATACAAGTGAGGACTAATGGATTAATTTGTTTGTAGAAACTACCGGCATGTCTGTCGCGTCGGCGAGCGGTAGTGCGAGCGCAGGCGGGGCGCGCCCAGCGGTGGGGGCGCGGCCAGCGGGGGCGCGGGCGGCGGGGGCGCGGCCGGCGTGGGCGCGCTGGGCGGGCTCGGCGGCTCGCTCGAGGACAAAGACTGCGACCTGCTGTGCCCCGTGTGCTTCGAGCTCATCGACGAGGCCTACGTGACGCGCTGCGGCCACTCGTTCTGCTACGCGTGCATCAGCAAGGCGGTGGAACTACACCGCCGCTGCCCTAAGTGCGGCGCCGCGCTGGCCTCGCGCGAGCACATCTTCCCCAACTTCCTGCTGAACGAGCTGGTGGCTCGGCGGCGGGTGCGAGCCCGGGCCGCGGCCCCGGCCCCGCGCGGGCCCAGCGTGCGCGCGCTCGTGGCGGCCGAGGCCCGCCGCCTGCCGCTGGCCGACGTGGACGCCATGCTGGAGCTGCTGACGCGGCGCAAGCGGCTGCTGGAGGCCGAGTGCGGCGCGCCGCCACCACCGCCTGCTGTACGAGTTCCTGGCGCAGCTGCACCGGCTGCGCGCGCAGCAGCTGCAGCAGCTGGCGCGCGAGGCGGCGCTGGTGCGCGGCGACATGGAGCACGTGGCGGGCGTGCTGCGCGACCTGAAGGCGGGCGCGGCGGGGCTGGCGCGCCTGCCCGACCCGGGCCCGACGCGGCCCCGCCCGGGCCCGACGCGCCCGCCGGCGACGCCGTGCGGCGCGCTGCGTCAGGAGCTGGCCGACCTCGCGACAGCGTGGGCGACGCCGCCGCACACACTGAAGGTAGTACCTTGGGGTACTCCTCTTACAGGAGAGGCACTTTTAACTGTGATAGATAGATCATTGCGAGTGTCTGTGTACATATGTTATGTTAATCCTACTGTTGTGAGTTGTTTATTAACATCAAACCATTAAAACATTTAGCAATTACGATGACTGGTAGATATAATTAATGCTCTACTGTATCAGAAGCTGCAGTAGTTCCCATGTCGGGCAGTTTTCCTTCGCATGTAGTATATCGTGGTCTCTCCCGCAGGCGGCAGCCTGGTGGGCTCGGAGGAGGAGAGCTTCGCGGGGGGCGGCGCGGGGCGGGGGACGCTCTCGCCGCGCGCTGGAGGAGGCTGCACGCGCACTTCGATGACTTCGTGCAGGTAACGTGACGAGCTCGCGCTGAGCGGCAATAGATTTGGTTATAACTTGGATTATATTGCTGCGTTTCCCGAAATTTGGTTATTGTACTTAATACGACGGTCGTCTGTTTGAACTGTTTGAACCCCAACACAACATGTCCTCCGCAGTGCTACTTCGCCCACCGAGCAGACGAGCTGTATTTCCCCGGGTCGTCGTCGGCCACGCCCGCGCCGCCCACCTTCACCCCGGCCGAGCCCTGCGCGCTGCTGGGCGCGCCCCCGCGCCCCCGCCCGCGCCCTCCGCGCCCCCTCCTGCGTCCTCCGCCGCCGCCAACGATGAGAACCACGTACCACTGGGGCCCACAGAGCGCACGCCGGCCGCACACGGCGGCGACCAGCGCGCGCCAGACGAGCTCACAGGCGACCCCGGGCCCAGCCTGGGGCCCACGCCTGGACCCACGCCGGCCCCGGACGGGTCCCGGGCCCGACCTGGGCCCAGGCAGCACCCGCAGCGCCAGCCGCGGGCGCGGGCTGGACGCCTTCCGCGAGGACCTGCTGGCCTTCACCCGCTACCGCGCGCTGCGGCCGCTCGCCACGCTCTCGTACTGCAGCGACGCCCATCAACTACTCCACCATCGTGTCCACCATCGAGTTCGACAAGGACGAGGAGTTCTTCGCCATCGCGGGCGTGACGAAGCGCATCAAGGTGTTCGAGTACGAGAGCGTGGTCCGCGACTGCGTGGACGTGCACTACCCCTGCGCCGAGATGCAGTGCTCGCACAAGATCTCGTGCGTGTCGTGGAACGCGTACCACAAGAACGTGCTGGCGTCGTCGGACTACGAGGGCACGGTGAGCGTGTGGGACGCCGGGACGGGGCAGCGGTCCCGCGCCATGCACGAGCACGACAAGCGCTGCTGGTCCGTGCACTTCAACCGCGCGGACGTGCGCCTGCTGGCCTCGGGCTCGGACGACGCGCGCGTCAAGCTGTGGGCGCTCACGCCGAGCGCTCCGTGGCCACGCTGGAGGCCCGCTTCAACGTGTGTTGCGTGCGCTTCAACCCGCGCTCGTCCTGCCACCTGGCCTTCGGCTCGGCCGACCACTGCGTGCACTACTACGACCTGCGCGCGCCGCGCCAGCCGCTGGCCGTGTTCCGCGACCACCGCAAGGCCGTGTCCTACGTCAAGTTCCTGGACGCGCGCACGCTGGTGTCGGCCAGCACGGACTCGGCCCTGAAGCTGTGGCGGGTGGAGTCGCCGCGCTGCGTGCGCTCCTTCACGGGCCACGCCAACGAGAAGAACTTCGTGGGGCTGGCCACGGACGGGCGCTACGTGGCGTGCGGCTCGGAGAACAACGCGCTGTACGTGTACTACTCGGGGCTGTCGCGGCCGCTGCTGGCGTACCGCTTCGACGCCGTGCGCGGCTTCCTGGAGCGCGAGCGGCGCGACGAGGAGCCCAGCGAGTTCGTGTCCGCAGTCTGCTGGCGGCGCGCGCACGACACGCACGTGCTGCTGGCCGCCAACTCGCAGGGCACCATCAAGGTGCTCGAGCTCGTCTGAGCGCGCGCAGACTCTCATCTATACAGCCCGTTACGTGTACACCCCGCTCCAATGTGCTCTGATGTAAAATAAATGCGGATTTACTTACTGAAGGTCTGACTCTTAATGAATCATCGGCCTAGCCTTTTCCCAACTATGTTGGGGTCGGCTACCAGTCCAACCGGTTTCAGCTGAGTACCAGCGTTTTACAAGGAGCGACTGCCTATCTGACCTCCTCAACCCAGTTACCTGGGCAACACGATACCCCTTGGTTAGACTGGCTGTCAGACTTTTTCAAGCGTCTGACTACCTGTAACGACTGTCAAAGATGTAGGAATAACAGCCGGGACCCACTATTTAACGTGCCTTCCGAAACACGGAGTAACTCGTTATGACAAAGCTAGTCACCCATCTACCGACCAACCGCGTCAAGCTTAGCTTAACCTGTGATCGAATCAATTATGCGGTTATAGCTTAGCCACGAGCTCTTAATGATCAATCGATAATTATTATTGCTTGTTGAATCAAATATCAGCTCGTGTATACTGATATATGGCAGTGTTGTGGTCACAAGCTCAGGTCCTAAGTACGAGACGTCTAGTCGAATCCAGAAGAAAAATATTTAAGATATTTTAAGAATTCTTCTCTCGAAAAAGTCATTCCTTCCTTCATCATCATCATCATCATCCACAGCCTTTATCCTCCCACTGCTGGGCATAGGCCTCCCCTTTTTCGTGCTAATTTCTACGGTCCTGTGCTAGTCTCATCCAGACTCGACCCGAGACCTTTATAATGTCATCGACCCATCTTGCTCCCGGACGACCGACGCTTCTTTTGCCTTGTCTTGGCCACCATTCTGTCACCGCCTTAGTCCACCTGCCATCACTTCGTCTGGCCAAGTGGCCTGCCCAGCTCCACTATTCCTTCCTTAGTCTATAAATATTGAGTGAAATTCTTTGGCTTTCATTTTAAAGGCACAGGTTTGAATAAGAGGGTTGCCATAAGCAGGGTTGTCATAACAAAAATAAATAATAGAACAAGTTACTCAGACGAGTCTTTATTTAAAAAATATACTCATAATCATTTTCTGAACAGTGTTGCCATGCCGCACCATAGCTAATACAATATTAACAATTCTGATACAACATAATATGATTTGGAAGCTCTCTCGCTACTGAACACAAGGGGCCACATCAATGACTCAGCATCGCAGTACACTGCAGTGTCAGGTGGCGGAGCAGCAGATCTCTGAATAATCAAAAACTGACTCAAAAACTATCCACAGAAAGTTCACAAATGTGCGTCAAGTACTACGTCAAACAAATATACAATTAATACGAACAGTTTTAAAGTCTGTATTCGATCGTCAAACACACGCCGTCCCTGACACTGCAGTGCCCGCACAGTAACCTGCAGGTTGTGCTAAAGCTTAGCGTTCGGATTGTATAGTTTGCGGGATCGCGTCAGTTTCTTGGGGGCGAAGTCGTCGGACGAGTCGGAGGCCTCCTTATAGGTGCAGCTGGTGCGGGAGGGGCGTCCGGGACGCGCGGCCGGGCGCGGCGTCCCGGACGTGTCGGACGTGGCGGACGTGACGCCGCGCCGCCGGGCCGCGAACTGGCGCGTCACGTCCGAGTAGCGCAGCGAGCGACGCTGACCGGGGGCGTCTGTGTGTACCAACATACATGGATATCATTATAGCAATAATAAAAAGACAAGTTGTGCCGACCCCAAATCAAATAATTGGGATGAGGGCAAGGGAATGATGATGGTAATTATGAATTGCTGATTTCACTGCTCGGATAGTCAAGAGGTTTAGGTCACCACGCCAAATCCACTATTTGCGTGAAATTGTGTGATCCACGAATGCTTGTCCTGAGTCTACATATTTTGGTCTATATGTGACTTGAAAGTTTGTGCAAAGACTCATTCCTTTCAGTGGGAGTTGTTAAAAAATGTCACGTTATTGAATGACTGTGACTGGGTAGACAAGTTTAGCATTAAATGAAAAATGCGAAAGTCTAGAAAAAGAAGTATAAAACGTTGTCATATTCAAAATCAAAAAGTTTTTTTATTTCAAATAGGCCTGTTGCGTTTCTCAGGCACTTTTAAAACGTTAAATTACTGACTCTAGTTGCACAGATCCAAAGCGTCATTTATTAGTATTTTGATAGTTAATTAAATTAGTTGTCCTAGCACAGGCTCTGTGGCATAATGTTCTTTTGTTGTAATAACTTTCGTGAGAATAATTCACAATTTGATACAATGAAATCGTCCAACATGTTTTCCTGTCTGTCTAGCATAACCACCCGTGATCAAAATAGAGTTGTTGTGTTACCCTTGTCTGAGCGCGCGTCGTGTTCGCTGTCGCTGGAGGCGGACGGCGGCTGGCGCGGCGAGCGACCGCTGCGAGGGGACTCTGCAGTAAACAAGCACTTTGTAATAAAATTGAAAACAATACTTTATCTGTATAATAGGGTTTTGTCAAAAAATATATGTTTGGTCCATCAGACAGATCTCAAAAAAATAACGCACACAACATATTTTTAATGAAATAATTAATTCTATGATATTTTTACAATAAATTAAACTAAACTAATATTTACATTTTTTTTAACTATATCAATACAAAAAGAAAAATATACATTATTTAAAAAGCGTCAAAAAAGACATCTTCATGCCAAAGTCGGGAAACGTGCCCAGAAGGCTGACTGCATTGCCAATTCTAAATCTAATCTAATCTATCCGAAAAACATAGATTGAAAATTTTAAATTTTATTATCTATAAATTTATTAAAGGATTCTTCTAACATTGGGGACCCTAGAAGGCAAAGTGAATACTGGTCTACAACTTTTGTAATAATGATTGATTTTGAATTAGCATAAAACGAAGGGACACCTCGTGTGACGTCACTTACCAGTACGCTCTTTACTAACAAGTGATGTTACTAGCCCCTACTATTTTATTATCATAAGTGCTGTTCGCCCTAAGTCTTTTTTTGAAAAATCTTTCTGACGGAATAAACAGATTTATATTATTACATTTAGTTAAAAGCCCTACATGAAACATGATTTTTGTAATTTCACATTATGTTGTCAAGTAAATCATGTCGCAGAACCCTTTTCCCAAGCAGTGGGCTGCTACAGCCCACATGATCAGTTTGCTTACTTTTTTTGTTGTTCACAATCGGTGACTCGTCGTCACTGGACTCTGACTCCGATGAGCCGGCCGCCACGCCTACGGGGACACATTCTATTTTATATTCCACATCTTTCGACGCCATCTAGTCGCAAACTAAGCAAAGCTTGTATTATGAGTACTAGACAACTATAATAATTCTAAATACTTAAATAACAAAGACACAGAACAAATGATCGTGCTCATCACACAAATATTTGTCTTGGGTAGGAATCGAACCCACGACCTCCGGTATAATACTCAGCGTCACTAACCACTAGACCAACAGGCTAGTCAAACATCACATCCCTATTCAACAAATCGACATTCCGTAAATAAACAACTGAAATATTTCAGTTTTAAATTATATTTGGTAATCTTTTGTCGCTTTACTCATGAATTATATCTCTAACTTGTTTTATTAGATAAACTGCAAAGATATTTTACATCTTTTTAAGTATAGTTATCAGACAGATGTGTGCAAGGTAAAAATACATTTAAAAGTGATGATAATATTCAATTCGCATAATAAATTTCATTGCAGCTGAGAGTTGTCAAGAATTGCGTTTTATTCCAAATCGTTACGCACTGTAGCCTACATATGAGGTATGTGTGTCTGTGGGTGTTTGTGTGTGTGTGTCCGTGTATAGTTACCGTTGTGCCTGCTGGGCGCGGCGGAGAGTCGCGGGCTGGAGCGAGGCGGCGGCCGCGTCTGGACCGCGGGGGGGCGCGGGCGCGACTGCGTGCCCTCTGTACACACACACGCATGGAGATTATCATTAAATATCATCAATGTCTGTCTGCTAACTACTGAACCGATTGTGATGAAATTTGGTACGCAGATAGTCTAGACCCTGAGAAAGGATGTGGGATACCCAGCACTGTAAACTAAATTCCACGCGGACGGATTCGCGGGCAACAGCTAGTATTTTTTAATTTTTTTTTCCTACTGCAGGGCAAAGGCCTCTCTTAGATTCTTCCACTCTGTCCGGTCTATTGCTTTTGCCATCCATACAACAGCTAGTATTATTTTGATTTAAAAATTTCTAAGACCTTGACAAACGATGGTGAACACGATGAAGAAACCTGGTTAACTGCTAATACTATCGACTTAAGTTCAATCAAATTGTGAATGATTTAGTTCTCTGGAAACCGACACCAGAGCTTGATATTACCATTTTAAGGCACACAAAACAGAACCACGTCAGTTTCGGGAGTGTGCTGCTTGTTGTTTTCATATATTTCAATGGGATGGCTCACCGCTGTCCCCGCTGTCGGGCGGCCTGGCGGGCGCGGCGGGCGCGGCGGGCGAGTCTGGCGCGGCGGGCGGACGCGGCCGGCGGCCGGACGCGCTGCGGACGTCCTCCTGCTGGAAGATGGACGCGCGCCGCCCGCCCGCGCGGGACCCCGCCCTCATCACACCTGCACACACACACATCAAAGACAGCCTTCAAAAAGACTGTCATCAAGTCACCCAGTATCTGACATCTATAAGATTACAAGGCTGCCTCCAAGGCAAGTGCGAGCAATGCATGTAAAAATGATGAGGTTTTCCTAGTGTTTGTTTTATTCTATAAACGATCTTAATTCGTCTAACATGAAGAAAATTTATCACCGGGTGTTGTGGCGTCATGTCGAGTATGTAGTGAGTACTGACCGGTGGCGGCGGCGGCCCTCAGACGCGACACGTCGGCGGGCGGCAGGCCCAGCGCGCCCAGCGCCGGCAGGATGTAGCGCAGGTAGCGGTTGCGCAGCGAGTGCCACGAGCGCTCTGCACACACACCACACGCGTCACACACACGCCACGCGACACACGTCACACGTCACACGCGACACTGCGCTCACCTTGCCCCGTGAGGCTGGGGTACTGCTGCTGCAGCTCCTGCCACAGGCGGTTCCCGTTGACCTGCGAGGCGCGCGCGCCGCACACCACCCACGACACGATGCAGTGGTCCTCCAGGCTCGAGTACTCCTTGCTGCGCGCGCCGCTCGGCCTGCAACAACACACGCTGTAGCACTCGCAAGGGGACTGCGACCCTCCCAGGGACACAGGACTCACTTCTTGCTGATGGCGGTGTGGGCGCGGGCCACGGGCGGCGGCAGCGGCCGGCTCGCGGGAGGCGGGGGCTCTACAGCCGGCGGGGGCTTCGGGGCGGCGACCTTCGTGGCAGACTCGCGCTTGGCGGGCGGCTCGCTGGGCGGCGACACGTGCTTGCTGGGCGGCAGCTTGGTCCTGGACTCGCGCTGGGCGGGCGGGCCCTGTGTGTCCCCGGCCGCCTCGCTCCGCTGGCTGGGGGTCGCGCGCGGCCTGGCTCGAGCTTCTCGACTCGTCGACGGTTGAGGCTCCGGCTGCTTCTTCTGTGAAGTAAAAACAGTCTAAAAAGTACAATTAGTGTTTACACTCTGTTCATTATTTGCACTAGTAGGTAGTGAGCGTACCTTGCCCGCGGGCGCGCGGCCGGCGGCCTGCCGCCGCTGCAGTTCCTCGAGCTGGCTGCAGTGGGAGAGCGTGACGAGCGGGTTGACGGCGTAGCAGAGCGCCAGCCGGTAGCGCTCGTCCTCGTCGAAGCGCTGCAGCGCGGAGCTGTGGTTCCTCTCCACGAAGCCGCGCAGCGCCGTCAGGTCCTCCTCGCTGATGACCAGCTCCTTGCAGTCCTCCTCCGCCGAGTCGGGGCTGGGCCGCGCGCGCTTGGCGGGCGGCGGGCTGGCGCCGGGCTCGCTGGGACTCTGCACTGGCGTTGTCCGGAGCAGGTCCATGGCGTCTCGGTGCAGCTGCGCGGCCCGCGGCCGGGCGCGGCGCGGACCGGGGCGCGGCGGGGGGCGCGGGGGCGCGCGGAACTCCTCGGCCGAGCTGAGCGCGCCCCGCGCCAGGCTCAGCGTCACGCCGCCCTGCGGGGGCGCGGCCTCGGCTTGTGCGCCGGCCCGCGCCCCCGCCGCGGGCACAGACTGCGGGTTGACTTGCGCCCCCGCTACGTTAACAGAGTGAGCATGAGGCCGCGCCCCCGCCGCGGGCGCCGGCTGCGTGCTCGTGTCGCGCGCCACCGACGCGCTCGAATAGCTGCTCCTACACCTGCATTACACACAATTGAGTCTTTTCTTCTATACCATAACTGGAACTAAAAGATTATACTTAAGTACAGTTCTAGTCCTTACAACCAATTGTAATTAAAAAATTAATGGAGCCTTAAACCTTAAGACCATCCACCCAGGCTGAGCCGTGCGCAAGACCTAGTAATAAATAAGTTCCTATAAGTATTCATAGAATTCATACCCATTGTAGTGGTTGCAGCAGTGATGCAGGAGGGGGGCGGAGGCGGAGGCGGCGGGCGCGGCGCGGGGGCGCGCGCTCAGCGCCGCGCGGTGCGACTGCTCCTTACTGCCGGACATACACACACTACATGTTACACAGCTGATACAAGGAACAGACATCAGACAGCCTGCCAGGCACATGATAACAAACAGACTCTTATTTAAATACCCCTTAATAGAAACCATATTTCATACTAATTGACTAGACAGACAGCCGAGTGGTTGTGGTTACCAAGCCAAAAACATTGCACACAACATTTAATGCATTTGCTCCCATACAGGACAAGCATTTATGTGATTCAGGAATGCTTCGTGTGACTTGACTGTTTCTGTAGTGTCCTGCGACACATGGATTATGTTTGTCCCTAAACATCAATAAAGGTATGAATGGATGTATCTTCACTGTATGGAAGACATTGGGGAGCCTGTAGACTTGTAGAGGCCACAGTAATATAATTTGCACATATACATGAAGAGAATTAACTACTTTATAGTAAACTAGTAGTTCCTGAGATTAGCGCGTTCAAACAAACAAACAAACTCTTCAGCTTTATATATTAGTATAGATAATAATGTTCATTTAAGGAATGTTTAAGAGGTGCAATAGTAAGTTTAGGAGTATTAATCTCAATGCAACTATCATTTCAAGTTTTTAGCTCACACAGGACTACAACAATTAAAGGGATCCAGTAAATGTCAAATTGCACATTTAGTTAAACAAGTTGCTACGGCCCACAGCTGGACCAAACTTCAGAAACCTCAAACATCCCAAAATATAAAGCTATAAGCTCCTCACGCACAGATGTTCTCAACACTTACAGAAGAGATATCATTTGGTTCATATTGTTACGTGGAGATCCCAAACATATTGTTTTATTAGTTAAGATTATTGTTTATTGTACAGCATAAGGCAATAAACCTTTGTTAATGCTAGCTGTGTTACAAAGCCACGCAACGGGGGCTAACAACTGCTTTGATTCATGGGAATACAAACTCTTTTGATAATATACACTTGTAGGGAAGAGAGTGTCGCTAAATATAAATACACACATTTACACATGTCACTATATCACAGGTTGTTTAACTGATGATGGTGTTACAAAGTTTCCTTCATGAAGTGTTACATTACACCGAGACTTGCAGTCAGGGGTCCCCACACAGCTACTTGAAGTTATAGCAAGTTTTATCCCACAACTGACATGTTAAAAAAGCTAATGTGGCACTGAAGAAGAAGGGGAATGAGCCAGGAGGACGTGGGATGTCAGCAAGTGTTAGTAACAAGCGAGGGAACTCGGCTTGAGAGTGTTAACCGGCAGCCGGCTGTGAGTGGAGACTATAGAGGTTACCTGACGTGAGCCAGGCGCGGGCCGTCAGCGGCGGCCGAGGGCTCGCCTCGCGCCAGCGCCCGCAGCGCGCGCAGCACGGGGCGGCGCCGCGCCAGCTGCAGGCGGCCGCGCCGCACCAGCACGAAGCGCGCGCGCCGCCGCCAGCCGCGCACCGCGCCCGTCGCCGCGTCCAGCTCCCGCCACGCGCCCGCCCCCCACACGAAATACGATGCCACCATTGCTCTACACACACATCTTTTTCTTCACCGCACAACACGACGCCGCAAAAAGTACCGTAAACGACAAACAACAACAGTCAACAGACAGATTCCCGCCGCCGGCACTGACACTAACGGATACAGACTATAAAACTTATTCACAGTCTGCCTAGCCTAGTAGGTAGGAATCTCGGATGACAGAATACGAATAAGAATAAACTAAACGCATTATACTAAACGGACGATCACAAGAAAATACGCGATTGCAATGCGAGTTCTGCAAAACCCGTTATTTGAACGCAAAACGATACCTTGGATTTTGGCCACACAATATTTTTCTATTAAACATAACTTCTTATTCAGAACAGAAAATTTTATAGCGATTTAACATGCCTTGAGAGGTAATCTTAAATTTTTATTGAGGAAAAAAAAATTTTTAATATAAAAAATTTAAAACTAAATTATTAATTTTATTGATATGAAACGCGAAAAAATGAACGATTTTTTTAATGAACCACTATTGACTACCATACTTGTGACGTCATAATTTTAAAGCATTTCAGAAAGGTGTAGCCTCATGGAGTACAAAACGTTTGAGAGCAATGACTTTACAGACGGACAGAAACATCAAACTTAAACCCATATATATAAAATAGTTACGGGGAGTGGTGGGCTACTTACTACTACCTTCCTGTCACTAGACATGTGACTGGTTCAATGTCCGCAGCGGAGTGTAGGGCTGTCATGAGCTACAGTCTGAATCAAAACAATCACAAATATTGTTCGAAAAATATATTTATTAACAATAAAGACTAAACTATCATATACATTTTACCCGAATAAACGGTAATATTACATACATTCAGCAGCTTGTCACATTATGTTTTTTTACATTAACTAATATTGTTTTAACAACAAAAACATACAACCAACTTCAAATAAAAATCTCCCGAGTGAAACTGGATGAATACCAGCAAAGTCACGTTAAACAACAAAAGAATCTACAAATCATTAAGTCCGAATTTCTGATGCAATTACACATAAACAATCAGACTAACTGAGAACCTCATACTTTTTGGAGTCGATTGATAAAGTGATGTACGACAAACATTACCCGAGCTGTATGAAGTACACAGTAGGGTCAGTAGGGCCACATGTCCAGAGTCAGGGCGCTGCTAAAGTTTCGTGTCGTCGTCAGTCATGGCGTTCATGATGAGGTCGTAGTAGGGGCGCACGTCCGTGAACACCAGTATGGCTTGCTGGCCGTCCCGCTTGTGCGCGAAGCTGCCGATGCCGAACACTGTCTGATTCGACACGAGTATAGCACTGGACGAGAGACCTTTCAGGTCATGGTTATTCTTCACACATATGAACAGTCCCCAATGCTTAGGGATGTACAAATCGCAGTCCACTATGACGTTATCTTCAGTAACGAAGTCGAAATGTTGGTGTTCCCTCTCTCCGTCTATATTCAGCTGACAGTAGCGCAAAGGATACTCCAGTCTCTCATTGGGTCTAGCGATGTCCATCGTGAACACAATGTTCACTTTTCCAACAGCAATGTCTTTTTCTGCCATGTGTGTGAACTGGAACTTGGAGTCAAAGTCCGGCTTGACTCGCAGCACCATCAGGTCGTGCAGCGGGCTGCGCTTGTCCGCTCCCCGGCCGTGCCAACTCTTACTGGAAGTAGATTCCTCTGGCGAGAACGTCACTCGCCGGCCCGACCACATCTCGTGCAAGTGGAAGTACACTAGCCCCCCCACTGGGTCATTCGCATGTACTATACGACCGATGTTCACGTAAATATACATGTCCTTTATAGGGGAAGTATCTTTAGAGAGTTCTATGAACGGGTTATACGATGTTAGCACCCGGTTTCTATCTAGGATAACTCCGGTAGCAATCGGCCGACATCCGTATTTTGCTTCATTATCTGTTATCAAGATGTTTACGACTCTATCCCAGAAAAACGTTTTTAGTCGTTGTCCATAACCCACGGGCTCCCTGTGTAGCCAGGTCACTTTCTTCCCACTCACTCCCGTCAGTGTGACTGGTTTCAGATTACTCGATGCAGTAGATATGAATGTGAGAATAAGGACTAGCAGCAACGCAGCCTTCACTGGAAGAGACAACATTGAAAGTCATCAAGCCGTTTCATAATATTGATAAATTGCAACGTTATAATAAAAAAAGTTATCGATCGCAGGTTAAGCAGCGCTTGGTCCGTAGGGTGACCATTTGTGTCATGACGAGTGCCTCCGTGTTTCGGAAGGCACGTTAAATGGTGGTTCCTGGATGTTATTGCTACATCTTTGACAGTCGTTACAGGTAGTCAGAAGCTTGAAAGTCTGACAACCACTCTAACCAAGGGGTATCGTGATCTTGAGCGCTCGGCGGAAGAGTGGGGAACGCTTTGAGCATCGTACACTCATGACAAAATAAAACGCCAATCTTCAGCCGTCTTAAGGTGCATGCAACTGCAGCAAAGAAGAAATTCCAACAAATCACGAGAGCCGGCTATGACGCGATGTGCTGCGGGCCAATCACTGCATTTTAGTCCGCCCCGCGCCTCATTTCATACCGCAAAAGGGACCCAAAAAATCACTTCTGCGCAGGTGAAGGTCAGCGCTCAAGATCCGTGCCGGTAACTATACTTTGCTGAATCCGGTTAGGCTGAAAGCCGACCACAACATAGTTTAGAAAATTATAGGCCGATGATGATGTAACGAAGTAACCGCCGTGACTACAAAGTTAGTATTATATATATATGTATATGTATATTGTTTGTATGTGTATATATGTGTTCCACGTACCTGGTCTCGGGCAGCTGGGGAGAAACATCTCGGAGTGAATAGATTATGAAGAGCACTCGATTAGCTGTCGCCGGCCGCTCCTGTTACAATCACAAGCGTGTTGGTATCAAATAGTACAACATATTATGTTGCAGAAGTTGTCGGCTTATGCTCATAGGATCTTGACGCTCTGCCAAAATGGTACCAAGGTTGCTGCGACCTGTAACGGCCACAGATATACTTGCATATATGAAAATTTAAACTGTCTAGCCATCAAGATTCATGAGACTCAGCCACATTATACACAAAATCAAAATCAAAAGTCATTTACTCAAATAAGGCTACTAAGTAGCACTTTCTGAAGGTCAGTTTACATTGGACAGCACCCAGTTTCGCCCACCCTTCACCGCTTCCTAAGTGCTTTTGCTGTGAGAGAAGAAACGGTGCAACAAACTCTGTCTTTCCGTATACAAAATTATTATACAATAATGAAATAAGTGTGTAGGTGCCGTGCCAAACAAACAAATATTTGAGGTCGCTGTACCTAAGCCAATATGAAATTAAACTGTAAGTAAGGCCAAGGTCAGCAGAGCGACCAGCCACCGCAACAGACAGACAGAGAAAACACAATATGTATAAGGATCCTGCTTTTATCCCTTGGGTACGGATCCTCGTAAAGTTGTCGAGTACTCATAGAACAATAACAGAAGTCAGTACATACACAATTTCTGGGTAAACATGTCTTTGCATATTGAGCAGTACCTAATGATCACCGCACTTACTTACGATTTCGAAATTCCAACATTTATTTGGTATCCAAGTGTTTCGTTTACTATTTTTGAATAGTTTTCTTTTATTTTTTATTGTAAAAGATGACTCCCAAACTCAACGCAGGCATTCGTGGATCACACAAATGCCTTGTCTCTTTGGGACCTCAACCACTCGGCTATGCTTGCAGTCAAGTGTCTCAAAACGTAAGAAAAGTATCATAGTCATTAGAACCTTAAATAAGTTAGAACAACAGAAACATACAACCCGACGACCGACAAATTAAAAACTACTGACCATAACTTACCTACTAAAATATTTTATGTGACTATATTAAACAGCTATTTCAAGAAAAATGATCAAATAATTGGTGCTTCCAGTCCAAAGTTTTGAGAATACGCACATAAAAAATAGATAAATTGAAAACCGTCTGAATTTCTAGTTAGAGATCACCTGCTGTTGCACCTTGTAACTTATAAACGTTTGTTGAAACCTCCACCAATATGCGAAATAAAGAATATTCTATTTATCAATCCATGTGCTCTTTTTTCAAGTCAGTTGGTTCTGAGTGCTTAGAGGCACAAGGCCGCCACCACAGACGGGCTGTTATATAATAGAAACTCTTACCTCGCTTAAGCACTTCACAATAACTTCAATGAACCTCTCTTAGTTACGTTGGACACAAAACTAACTGCTAGTGTAAGTTGTCAAATATAACCCGTCACTGGTCCCGAGAGGTGTGGCTTCGGGAGAGACCAGCTAGGAGACAAGCTTGTGGCGTGCGCGCCCGCGACGTCTTATATAGTCTGGATGTACGCAGACCTAGTTTCTAACGGTTGTTGACAACAAACAGGAAGTTCCGGAGTAAATAGAATTGTCTTTGAGATTTGTTTGTTTGTGTTTAGGAGTTATGTGAGTTTGTAGATGAACGCACATAACTTGTCTACGAAGAAATGTTGTTTCTAAAATATGGGCACCGGGCAGGCCGCGGAGATTCCTGAGGAGACACGAAATAAATGAACGGTCGCCAGTTTAGTTAGGCACCTAAATCGTGAACCGAAATAAATAGAAAAAAGAACAGCTAAGTTGTGCTATGGTGTGACAAGCAGTACGGCGTTAGAGAACAAAATACAAGAAAATTAAACTTTCAAAAATATTATGTTTAAATGTAAATTACTAGCGACCCACCCCGGCTTCGCACGGGAACAATGCTAATATACATATACTTCAGAAATTCTTTAATGTTCTTTGTTTTGATAAGGATTCCATCCATCACTGCATCGGCATAGTAGTAAAAACAACTTCAAAATAAGCGCTGCTGAGTAATCACGTCACGTCACTATAGAGTAATAGATGTAATTAAGTTGGGGCGTAACGGAAAAATGTGACGCGTGACGGACAAATGTGACGGTTAATATTTTTCCAACGGCCGATATTAAAAGTTAGATATATGCTGTCTTCGTCTTTATTGTAGATCTTTGACTGGTGTACAATATTGTAGAATATTATGTTGATGCATTTCTTAGGGTTAAGAAATCGTTCGTAAATAATAGTCAATTCATTAGAATCCTCTAAAATTGACGATGTTTTTCTAGGTACTAAATTATGCAAAGGTTATACTTTAAAACATTCCTCTTGAGTAATTTTATCTATAAAAAAAACTGCATCAAAAACCGTTGAGTAGTTTTCAAGATTGAAATGGATATAGTTACAGAAAAAGCGACTGTTTTATACTATGTGATGATAGAACACCACACACGTATCTAACCAAGTTTTGCAGATTTAACTAAAATATTATTATTTAAATAAACAGTTGGCTTCAATTTAAATTAATGATGTATAAACAGTTGGGAATTTAATAAACAAATTGGTTCTGGCTAAACTGAATAGTCGAGACGGTACATCAAATCAAACTAAATGTTCTAATGACATGAAGTAAGTGTTCAAAAGTGCATCCATAGCCGAGTGGTTCAGGTCTGCACGTCACACATGCCGTGCGCACCGCGTCGCGGGTCCGACCCAGCGTAGGACGACGGTTTGTGTGATCCACGAATGCGTGTCCTGAGTCTGGGTGTCTTTGTGCGTGTGACTTGAATGTTTGTGAAACCCCTCGACAAGCATTCGCTTCTCTTATACAAACCCGCAACACGTCGCGTACACTCTGTCTGGCGTGTACGGCTTCGCCCGCGTCGATGTCGGTTGTATCGCGTTTCCAAGAGAAATTTTCTAAAGTCCTGGATAAAAACTATCCTATGTTCTTTCTGAAGGTCAACTCTATCTCTGTACCTAATTTCATTTAAATCGGCTCAGTGGATTAGACGTGAAAGCGTAACAGACAGACAGACGGACAGACAGAGTTACTTTCGCATTTATAATATTAGTAGGTATAGGTAAATTTGTTAATATTCACGCACGTATGTAATATTTAAAATCGGGAATCGAATTTTAGACGCTTAGAAAACGACTCTCGCACTAAGTAGTTTCTCCAATCATGCAAGTGTTAATAATTGTATGCTTGACTAGCCGTTGCTCTTGTTTTCTTTCGCGTAGCTATGATATTACAGGATATAACATACGCAGGCTGCTGAACAACAACAATCATTATTTTGCTACGAAGTTATGTTACAATTTTAACTAAAAACCCACGTTTTTAAATGTCACTCCATTCAAATGTCATCAATTGCGGTCCAGTCTTTGTATAGTTGTAAATTACACTGTCATCGAGTTTGAAACTACCTTGAAAATTTCAGCCTGCTAACTTATAGGCAAGTGCTTCAAAATTGAGTTGCAAACTGACCGCATCCGACCGGAAAGGCAAACAAACAAACAAGAGAAGTGAGTGTATAACAACGTAGGAATTATCTAAATAGCTCCTCAGATACTGCTTGAAATTATGAAATAGCATCATTGTTTAAAATTGAGTACTTATATCATTAATGGCTTTTTTTTTACTTATGAGATACTCGTAAAGTCGTAATACTTTCATCCTTATCCTTACCTTTACAATGATTTAACCCTTATCATTATATTTATTTATTTTTATTAGGGTATTACTAGTATCTGTCAATGATTAACTATGTGTTATTTTAGATTAATATTGACAGGTACTCAAAACAATAAGTTAAATCGCTTCTGCAAATCAATGTTCCTGGCTGTTTTAACAGTTACCTTTGCATGACGATTATTATTACAGTAATGTGGGTAGATCGATATTTGCAGTCGGAACGGCAATTGTATTCAAATTTTCTTAGCGCACCGTTATTTTTGATAACTATGTCGAACGCCTGCCACAGGGCAATAAGATTCGCAAGTGCGAAACAATGGGAAATTTAGTGGTTTCTTAGGTTTACGAGAATGTTAAACATGGGAAACTTATTGCCCTACTGTAGGGGTCCAATGGTTTACAAACAGGCTATATAAAGTGGACGAGTGTTCGAGACTGTATCGGTCGCAATGACCAAATCATCAGACATAACCCTCCATGGCGTTTTCGTGGCAGGAGTGCAGAATAGTACGGCACGGATAGCCGAGTAGATGAGGGCACCACGCCAAAACGCGCCAGTCGCGGGTTCGATCGCCGCGACGTACAAGTATTTGTGTTATCTAAGAATGCTTGTCCTGAGTCTGGGTGTCTTTAGGATTAATTACCGCGGGAGTCGTTTTTTTTAAAATTAAAATGATACTATACTGCATATGTTTAGGTAGTTAACTAAAGGTGTCGGCGACTAAAAGTAAGGTGCCGCGCTATCGCCGGCAAATGGTGTGGGGTACCGCGCACATCGCGGTCCGCCTCACACACATTTTTCATTAGAAATAAGATATTTGCATTTTTGTTTATTTTTTGTAATTTACGTTGGTTAGGTTAAGTTGTTATTAGTTATAATAGTATCAACAACCCAAAGTAAGGCGCCGCGCTGCCGCCGGCAAAGAAAGGTGTGGGGTACCGCGCACATCGCGGCCCGCCCCACAGACATATAGTGAATTAGAAATAGGATTTTACATATTTTTTATTATTGTTTATATTTCTAATTGTTGTTATTTACGTTATCATAGACTATTGTCACATTTGTGTCCGATTTTTAAAGTTATTAAGTGTAAAATTGTTGAACTATGAAAGTTAATGGTTGCGTAATAAGAATTGTAAAATTGACTTTTTTACTTTAAGTTGTTTTTAAATGTAAGGGTGAATATCTTATTGGAAATCGCCCAGAAACGCCAAATCCGTTGGAATTTTGAAGATCGGCCGTCGGAGTAAAAAGTTATGAACAAATGTGTAAATGACTCCAATAAGACGGCTGGTATTTTGGTGTTTCTGGGTCGATAAATAATAAATGTAAGTAGTTAAGTCCTTTAAAAGGTGTTATTTAAATGTAACTAACTATATTATGTGATAACAAACTGTAGTATTGTAAATCAGATGTCAATTTTATGAATAAATAAAGGTTTAAGAGGTTCGCCAAAGTTAAAAATAAAACGAATAAGATTCGTATTGGAGTGGCGCACACGGCGGTAAAGTCTCGCTGTATAAAAGCAGCGGGGCTTTCCGTCGCAATTCAGTCGCAGCTCAGCTTCGGAACGAGACACACTAGACATCACTCAAGAATTATTGGCGAATCTCCGAGCCGTTTTTTGGAAGATTTTATTGGCGTTTTCTTCAAAATCCTCTAGTAGAGACGTGGGGTGTATGACGTCGCACCTCGGTACCTCGGTACCCTCTTCAATTGGTTTCTCTAGTTTACGCACAGAGGGGTGCGTGGGGTACGTGCGCACCAGCGCAAGCTACGCACGTACCAAACACTGTGGGACACCGTCCCCGGGCAGTCGACCGCCGCGACCGTAGTCTAACAGCTACCTCGTGGCCATTGGTCGACCGCGCCCACAAAAGTTGGTCCTTCGAGCCGGATCCCTCGAAACCTAAGAAGAGGTTGCAAGAAGAAAGAAGATTGAAGACTGCAAGATGCCGGTGACCAGGTCTCAGAAGGATGTTCCCTTGCGCCCTCCGTCCCGTCCTTTGGACGCGGCGGCTCCATCGTCAGGGCCAGAAGGGGCCACGTCTGCGACATCACCAGCTAAGGCACCTTCATCAGAAGCAACTACTTCTTCCGGAACAACAGCAACGGAGTACACTACCACCACCGAAGCGACTAAGGAGACTGCGACCACGGCGGCATCAGAGAAGAGCAAGGCCGCGAAGAAGGCGAACAAGAAGACCCCAGAAGAGGCCCTGGGGAAGGGGTTGCCGGGTTCCTCCGCAACTCTGAAACCAATGGGGGTCGGTCGCCGAGCCAGGTCTACGAAGACGACGAGTTCCTCGGCCAGAAGAAAGGAGCTAGCAGCCAGGGAAGAACTGGCAAGCCTGGAGCTGGAGCAGGCTCAGGCGGCGGCAAGATTAGCACGCATCCGCTTGGAGCTGACGCAGTGCGAGGACGAGGACTCCATGGAAGAAGATGAAGACCTGGAAGAAGAAAGGACAGCCCACGTCAAGAACTGGATCGAGACGTCGGTGCTACATGAAACCACCAAGACAGCGGATGTGGACCCAGGACAGCGACCAGCAGAAGATCAGAAGGTGAAGCCAGAAGAAGAGGCTTCTGCAGGAGGTGCTTTCAACGGGATCCAGGCGCTGACTGCTGCTCTCAAGGAAGCCTTCTCAAGCCGAGAAGGTGCGACGGGGCAGCCGAAGTATATCCACGAGTTACCGTACTTCGACGGCAACAGCAGCGAGTGGATGGCCTTCAAGGTGGTCTACGAGGACACAGCTCACATGTTCAGCAACGTAGAATATGGCGCGACTAAGAAGAGCGCTGAAGGGCAACGCCAGAGAAGCTATCAGAAGTCTTCTGTACTCGGAGGCATCTGCAGAAGAGGTCATGCAGGCGTTGAAGAGGAGGTTCGGGAGACCGGATGCCTTGATCCTGGCGGAGCTGGAGAAGGTGAAGACCCTGGCGCGGATATCGGAAAACCCCAGGGAAATCTGCGTGTTCGCCAGTCAAGTAAACAACAGCGTGGCGGCCATCAAGGGACTCAAGAAGCCGCAGTACCTGCACTCACCGGAGATCGTGAAGTGTATTGTTGAGAAGCTACCAACAGTACTCAAGTTCCGGTGGTACGACTACACTGCAGCCACGGATGATGGTGAGTTTTCGGACTTGAATCTCATCAGCAGGTTCCTGAACCAGGAGGCCGACAAGTGTGGAGCCTTCGCCGCGCTGGAAGAAAGAAACAGGAAGATAGTCAAGCACGCCTCACACGTTACGCGGGACTCGCAGGAGCGGGAGCCCAGGCGAACCGAAAGGAAGTGTCCGATGTGTGAGGGCGAACATGCGCTGCTGGAATGCCGCAAGTTCCAGAAGAGTTCGGTGCAAGACCGATGGGCGGCCGTGAAGAGGAGCGGGGTATGTTTCAAGTGCCTACAAGGAAGACATCGGAAGGAGATGTGTCGCAAGCCTCCGTGCAAGACCTGCAAGAGGTGGCACCATCACCTGCTTCATGCAGAAGCACAAGAAGAGGCCTCAAGTAGCAAGGACGCTACTGAGGCAGCAGCGGTCATGGCGGCCGTGAACACGGTGAGCAGCACACGAGCCTACCTGAAGATGGTGCCAGTAGAGGTCTACGGTACCAAGGGCTCCAAAGAGTTCCTGGCCCTCATGGATGAGGGGTCGACGGTGACGCTGCTGGATCAGAAGGTCGCCGAAGAGGTTGGCGCTCATGGCAGAAGGGAGGAGCTGACGATCGAGACAGTTGGCGGCAGGCTCATCCAGAAGAAGGACTCACAGCTGCTGGACCTGGCTGTGAAAGGCGTACACCAAGGGGCCAAGAAGATCTTGAGAGGAGTCCGGACCATGGAAGGACTCAAGCTGGCGCCACAGTTCCTAGAAAAGGGAAGAATTGAGCGCTGCAAGCACCTGACGAAGCTCTCCGACGCCCTATACTACGAGGGAGAGCGACCGCAACTACTCATCGGGCAAGACAACTGGGAGCTGATCGTATCCCGGGAAGTAAGAAAAGGGAAGCCAGGTGAACCGGTTGCCTCCAGGACAGGACTCGGCTGGGTGTTGCACGGTACCGACAGTGGTGCAATAAAAAGGGTGCAGTTTATTAACACTTGCCTTACTGTCAGCTCACCAGAAGAAGAGATGCACCAGGTCATCAAGGATCACTTCGCGATCGAGGCGCTTGGTGTGCAGCCACGCAGACCCTCAACGGACGCCGAGGGACAGGCCATCGCCATCCTAGAGAAGACCTGCAGAAGATTGGAAGACGGGCGCTTCGAGGCCGGTCTGCTGTGGAGGAACCCAGAAGAAAGGATGCCAGACAGTTATACTTCTGCAAAAAACCGTCTGGCCAACATTGAAAAGAAGATAGACAAGGACCCTCAGCTGAAGGAGGAATACGGTCGGCAGATGGAACATCTTCTGGACAGCGGGTATGCAGAAGAGGCTCCAGCGCAACCAGAAGACACCAAGAAGAAATGGTACCTGCCACACTTCGCCGTCGTGCATCCTTTGAAGAAGAAGATTAGGATCGTGTTCGACGCGGCAGCGAGGTCCGGAGGAAAGAGCCTCAACGATGCCCTGCTGCCAGGGCCAGACCTGCTGCAGTCACTCTTCGGCGTACTGCTGAGGTTCCGGCAGGGACCCTTGGTGGTTGCAGCAGACATTAAGGAAATGTTTCTGCAGGTACGTATAAGGCCAGAAGATCGAGACAGCCTGCGTTTCCTGTGGCGAGGAGATCGACGCGATGTGTCGCCGAAGGAGTATAGGATGACATCTGTTATCTTCGGCGCGACTTCGTCTCCGAGCACAGCCATCTACGTGAAGAACAGAAACGCAGCTGACTTCCAAGAAGAATATCCAGAAGCAGCAAGGGCGATCGAGCTGAACCACTATATGGACGACTACCTGCACAGCTTCCACACAGAAGAGGACCTAAGAAGGGTGACAGCACAGGTAGATTTCATCCACAAGAAGGCGGGCTTCGAACTCAGGGGATGGGCGTCCAACCAACCTGAGCTGCTGCACCGAGTCAGGACCGAGATGACAGAGAAGGTCGAGGTCAACCTCGGGGAGAAGGAAGAGAAGACCCTAGGACTACGCTGGTTCACAGAGAAGGACTCCATCGGATTCAGGGCGAACCTTCGGAACACGCCGGAGGAGATAGCGAGAGGTTTCAAGGTGCCAACGAAAAGGGAAGTTACCAGTGCGGTCATGTCTACCTTCGACCCGCTGGGACTGGCATCACCGGTCCTGATTCAAGGTAAGAAGTTACTGCAGAACATCTGGCGCAGTGGCATCGGCTGGGACGAAGAGATCGCAGACCAGGATCACGAAACTTGGAAGGTCTACCTGGAGAAGATGAAGCTCCTGCAGGGCCTTCAGATCCCGAGATGTCTGGCTCCACGTAGCACCGAGGGGGAGCTGCACACCTTCACGGATGCGAGTGAAACGGCGTATGCAGCTGCAGTCTACTGGCGAGCGCAAGAAAGTGACGGGACCTACCTCGTCAATCTGGTGGCAGCGAAGGTGAGAGTCACACCGTTGAAACCTGTGTCAGTTCCCAGACTTGAGCTGCAAGCTGCCCTCCTCGGAAGCCGGCTGGCGCACGCTGTAGAAGAGGAAATGGACCTGAAGGCGAGCAAGAAGACCTTCTGGACGGACTCCAGCATCGTGCTCTCCTGGATCAAGACGGACCCGAGGACCTTCAAGACGTTCGTGGCTCACCGACTAGCAGAAATTGAAGACCTCACCAAGCCACAGGACTGGAGATGGGTGCCTACGGCGCACAACCCTGCGGACGACGCGACGCGTGACGTGCCGGACAACTTCGACAACAAGCATCGCTGGTACACCGGGCCTGACTTCCTGCGACAAGAAGAAGCTCATTGGCCAGCAGCGAGGACCTTCAGGAAGGAGACCACGGGCGAAGAAAAGTCGACGGACGTCGTGACTACAGCGAGCGTCGTCAGCCGGACTCCAAAGCCAGAAAGATTCTCGTCATGGAAGAGACTTCAGCGGGCAACGGCGAGGGTGCTGCAATTCATTCAACTCTGCCGTCCCATAGGCCGGGTCAACGCATGCAAGACCGACCCGACATGCCGGGTCATCAAGAAGAAGGCGCCGGGAGTGGGAAGGCGACCGACGTCCTCGAAGGAAGAAAGAAGATACATACCCCTCAGTCCGGAGCTGCTGGAGCAGGCCGAGAAGTTGTTGCTGAGGGAGAGTCAAGAGAGAAGCTTCCACGAAGAAATACGACACTTGCAGAAGGGGAAGCAACTCGAGGGCAACAGCAAGTTGAAACGACTCGACGTGGTATTAGATGAAGACCTGCTGCGAGTTAAAGGAAGAATCGACGCGATTCAGGGCGTCTCGAGGAATTTCATACGGCCCATCGTGCTCGACAGTAAAGACCTGATTGGAAGACTTATCTTGGAAGACTACCACCGTCGCTTCAATCATGGGAACCACGCCACGGTGATGAACGAGGTCCGTCAACGATATTGGGTGCTGGGGCTACGCTCAGCATTGAAGACTGTCCAGCATCAATGTCAATGGTGCAGAGCAAGAAGAGGGAAGCCTGGAGAGCTGCCGACGGGGAACCTGCCCGTCGAACGTCTGACGCACAGTTGTCCACCCTTTACATGCACTGGCGTCGACTACTTCGGGCCGCTCTCCGTCACGGTGGCAAGACACCACGAGAAGAGATGGGGCGCTCTGTTCACGTGCCTTACGACGCGAGCGGTGCACATCGAGCTGGTTCCGTCACTGTCAACCGACAGTATGATGTTGGCTCTCCGGAGGTTCGCTGCAAGAAGAGGAATGCCGAAGACTATATACTCGGACAACGGGACCAACTTCGTCGGCGCCAACCGTGAACTTCAGGAGGCGCTGCAGGGAATGAACAAAGAAGACCTAACTTCTGAAGCCGAGAAGATCGACATACAATGGAAGTTCATCCCACCTGGCGCGCCAAACATGGGCGGCGCTTGGGAACGTCTGGTGCGCTCCATAAAAACCGCACTGGACGCCACTCTACACGAAAGACATCCACGAGAGGAGGTCCTTCTCACCCTCCTGCTGGAAGCTGAACACACGGTGAATTCACGACCGCTGACTCACCTCTCCGAGAATCCCGAGGAGGAAGCGCTCACTCCAAACCACTTCCTCCTTGGACGCTCCTGCGGCACTGCGAGACTCGGCCACTTCGGCGACAACGAGCTGGTGGGACGACACACCTGGAAGGCGACGCAGCGGCTTGCCGATCACTTTTGGCAACGCTGGCTGCGCGAGTACCTGCCGACCCTGCTGCCAAGGAAGACTCGAGGTGGAACCTCGCCCACCGACCTGAGGGTCGGCGACATCGTGCTGATCGTCGACCACACCCTACCAAGGGACACCTGGCCCCGTGGAAGAATCGTGCAAGTGTATCCAGGCCCAGATGGAAGAACCAGGATCGTCGACGTCGGGACCAGAGGCGGCGTGCTGCGGAGACCCAGTTCGCGAGTGGTGCTGCTGGTGCCGGGAGAATCGCCGAGCCAGGAGGATGGTGCGACGCACGAGGGGGAGAATGTCGGCGACTAAAAGTAAGGTGCCGCGCTATCGCCGGCAAATGGTGTGGGGTACCGCGCACATCGCGGTCCGCCTCACACACATTTTTCATTAGAAATAAGATATTTGCATTTTTGTTTATTTTTTGTAATTTACGTTGGTTAGGTTAAGTTGTTATTAGTTATAATAGTATCAACAACCCAAAGTAAGGCGCCGCGCTGCCGCCGGCAAAGAAAGGTGTGGGGTACCGCGCACATCGCGGCCCGCCCCACAGACATATAGTGAATTAGAAATAGGATTTTACATATTTTTTATTATTGTTTATATTTCTAATTGTTGTTATTTACGTTATCATAGACTATTGTCACATTTGTGTCCGATTTTTAAAGTTATTAAGTGTAAAATTGTTGAACTATGAAAGTTAATGGTTGCGTAATAAGAATTGTAAAATTGACTTTTTTACTTTAAGTTGTTTTTAAATGTAAGGGTGAATATCTTATTGGAAATCGCCCAGAAACGCCAAATCCGTTGGAATTTTGAAGATCGGCCGTCGGAGTAAAAAGTTATGAACAAATGTGTAAATGACTCCAATAAGACGGCTGGTATTTTGGTGTTTCTGGGTCGATAAATAATAAATGTAAGTAGTTAAGTCCTTTAAAAGGTGTTATTTAAATGTAACTAACTATATTATGTGATAACAAACTGTAGTATTGTAAATCAGATGTCAATTTTATGAATAAATAAAGGTTTAAGAGGTTCGCCAAAGTTAAAAATAAAACGAATAAGATTCGTATTGGAGTGGCGCACACGGCGGTAAAGTCTCGCTGTATAAAAGCAGCGGGGCTTTCCGTCGCAATTCAGTCGCAGCTCAGCTTCGGAACGAGACACACTAGACATCACTCAAGAATTATTGGCGAATCTCCGAGCCGTTTTTTGGAAGATTTTATTGGCGTTTTCTTCAAAATCCTCTAGTAGAGACGTGGGGTGTATGACGTCGCACCTCGGTACCTCGGTACCCTCTTCAATTGGTTTCTCTAGTTTACGCACAGAGGGGTGCGTGGGGTACGTGCGCACCAGCGCAAGCTACGCACGTACCAAACACTGTGGGACACCGTCCCCGGGCAGTCGACCGCCGCGACCGTAGTCTAACAGCTACCTCGTGGCCATTGGTCGACCGCGCCCACAACAAAAGGTAAACAATCTTGGTATGCCTGTTTATATAAACACATAAAATAAATAAACAACTTTAATAAACAATTTTTATTGTTGTTTTTAGTCAAGTTTTATTTTTAAACTGAGTTTTTAGACAACAAGACACACCAAAAGTGTTTACCTTTAGTTAACTACCTAAACAAATTGAGTACGGTTGAACCCTTTCCTAGTAATGTCGATGACAACAATTGTTAGTCAAACGAGTTTCTTTTTACAAAAATATATGTGTGTGGGAACGAACCCAGTGTGGGACTTTCGCTGACTTTTCGCGTTAATAATATAAGTAGTTTATCCTACTAATATTATAAACGCGAGAGTTTTTTTATGTATGGATATATGTTCCTCTTTCTGGCAAAAACCACTGAAGGGATTTATACACAACTTGCTAAACAGATACTATTTTTGGTTATGATGCACGGCCCATGAAGTGCTTCCGCTGCCTCGCACTAGGCCACACCAGGCCAGTGTGCATGTGCCCCACAGACCGCAGTGGGTTGTGTTACCGCTGCGCGATGCCCGGGCACAAGGCAGTGGAGTGCAAGGCGCCAGCCAAGTGCGCCATATGCGCCGAGCTCGGCCGCAATGCCGCCCACCAGATGGGCAGCCGGGGATGTGCTCCCCCGGCACTTATCAAGAAGAAGATGGCCGCAATGGGGAAAGTGCCCATTGCGGCCACATCACAGGCGCACCCCTGTGAGGAGGAACGGATGGACGAACAATAATGGATAACGTCCGTCCACACTTCCTCCTCCAGGGGAACTTGAACCACTGCGCCGGCGCGCAGGATCTGTTTCTCCAGTCGCTGGCGCAGTGGAGCATTGATATTGGAGTGGCGGCGGAGCCATACTTTGTTGCCCCTCGTCCCAATTGGGCGGGGGACCTCGACGGCTCCGTCGCCGTCATAAGCGCCTGTGGCGCGGACTCCCGACCCCTGCATACCATCCGCAGGGGTTCGGGATATGTCGCAGTTGTTTGGGGGCCGTACGCAGTGGTAGGGGTCTACTTCTCGCCGAACAGGGGTCTGGCAGAGTTCGAGTCATTTATGGCCGAGCTCGAGGCCCTTGTTCGGACGCTTTCGCCTCGCCCGGTCATCGTGCTCGGTGACCTCAACGCCAAGAGCACAGCGTGGGGGGAACCGGCAACCGACCGGCGCGGGGAACTATTGGAGGAGTGGGCCCTCGGATTGGACCTTGCCCTGCTGAATAGGGGTAGGGTCCACACCTGCGTACGGCAGAACGGAGGGTCCATCGTCGACGTGTCGTTTTGCGCTCCGTCTATTGCGGAGCGCGTTCGTGATTGGCGCGTCGAGGAGGTGGAGACGCTATCGGACCACCGATATATACGGTTCAGCGTTTCCACTCCTGGGGGACCCGGGATCCGGCGCTTTACACCGGACTCGGGAAGCCCACGATGGGCCCTACAGAAGATGGATCGAGAGCTGCTGATCGAGGCGGCCATTGTGGCCGATTGGTGCATGCCGGCGGTGTCAGGCCGCTCAATTGACGACGAGGCAGAGCTATTTTGTCGCACCTTAACTTTGGTGTGCGACACAGCGATGCCTCGCGTCCGAAGGCGGCCGAACCGCCGGTCAGTTTACTGGTGGTCGCCTGAGATCGCAGCTCTCAGAGAGGCGTGCTTTGGGGCAAAGCGGAGCCTAACCCGCTACCGCTCCAGGCACGCCGGAAGACCAGGTTGGGACGAGATGAGGGAGGCCTCGCTATATGAGGCTTACCGCACGGCAAGGAGCAATCTCCGCCTGGCCATTATACAGGCCAAGGCAGCAGGTAGAGAGGAGATGCTGGAGGAGCTCAATAGGGATCCGTGGGGGCGCCCGTACCTTGCGGCGCGGAACAAGCTCCGCGCCAACGGGCCCCCGATCACGGAGACCATGGAGCCCCAGCTGCTCCAAGCCGTAGTCTCGTCCCTATTCCCGGACAGGACACAGATTCTCCCTCCAGTGGTGGCCGCGCCTCAGGCGCCAGAGTCACTGGAGCTCATCACGGAGGGGGAACTAGAGGCGTCCATAAGCCGCCTTCGCCCGAAGAAGACCGCCCCGGGCCCCGACGGAGTGCCGGCGCGCGCTCTTGCGCTGGCACTGGGGCCACTCGAAAGTCGATTCCGGGGACTGCTCAACTCTTGTTTGGAGGAGGGCAGATTCCCGGATACATGGAAGACGGGGCGGTTGGTACTCCTACGCAAGGAGGGGCGTCCGGCAGACTCGCCTTCGGGCTATCGGCCGATCGTCCTGCTGGACGAGGCGGGCAAGCTCTTTGAGCGTGTCATCGCTGCCCGCATCGTCCGGCATTTGGAGAGGACGGGTCCGAGTCTGTCGGACTGCCAATTCGGGTTCAGGGCGAGGCGGTCCACAGTGGACGCCGTTAAAGTTGTGCAAGAGTTCGCCACGGATGCGGTGGCACGGGGGGGCGTGGCGGTGGCTGTTTCACTTGACATCGCCAACGCCTTCAATTCGCTGCCGCATCAGTGTATAGAGTCGGCGCTCCGATACCACGGGGTGCCGCTCTATCTCCAGCGCGTCGTGGCGGACTACCTGTCCGGGAGATTTGTGTCGTTCGTAGGGCAGAACGGCCCGCAGAGGTGGGAGACCGGGCGCGGTGTTCCACAGGGGTCTGTCTTGGGGCCCCTCTTGTGGAACATCGGGTACGATTGGACCCTCCGAGGTGCTCTCCTGCCCTGCACGCGGGTCGTCTGCTACGCGGACGACACCCTGGTCTTGGCGCGGGGTTCCGACCCCGCGGAATGCATCCGGCGTGCGACCTGCGGCACGCAACTCGTCGTGGGTCGCATCCGGATGCTTGGATTGGACGTGGCTCTGGGGAAGACCGAAGCGCTTTTGCTGCACGGCCCCCGGAGCCCACTCCCTACCAACGATGACGCGTGCCTGACAGTGGAAGGTGTCCGTATCCCACTGTCAGGTACCATGAAGTATTTAGGTCTGGTCCTCGACGGGAGGCTCAACTTCCGAGAGCACTTCCGAAGGCTGGCGCCCAGACTCCGGGCTGCCGCAACTGCTCTCGGAAGGTTACTGCCAAACGTCGGGGGCCCCGACGTAGGGTGTCGCCGTTTGTACGGGGGGGTCATTCGCTCGATGGCCCTCTACGGCGCACCCATATGGGCAAAGAAGATGTTGCCCGACAGTCGGGCGGTCCTGCTTGGCGCGCAGCGCGCTGTCGCCAACAGGATCGTCCGTGCATACCGCACTGTCGGGCATGAAGCCGCGACTGCCTTGGCGGGGACTCCGCCTTGGGATTTGGAAGCGAAGGTGCTTGCGGACATTTACACCCGCATCACCGAGCTCCGGTCCCGGGGCATTGAACCCTCGCCGGGGCAGCGCGAGCTATGGAAACGGCAAGCCCGCCTCGTCACATTTCGCAATTGGGAGATTCGTCTTTCGAGACCGACGGCGGGGCGGGCTATCTGCGAGGCGATCCGCCCACACCTTCAACCGTGGGCGGAGAGGCGGTATGGTGTGTTAACCTACCGCCTCACACAAGTTCTTACCGGGCACGGGGCCTTCGGGCATTACCTGTGCCGCGTCGTCAGGAGGGAGGAGTCGACTGCGTGCCATGAGTGCGGTGACGTCGACGATACCGCACTCCATACTCTGGCCGTATGTCCGGCCTTTGCCGAGCAACGCTCCGACCTTCTGGCGGCGCTAAATTTGGACGATCTTTCCGCGCTGCCGGCTGTTGTCGCTTCAGCCATCAGCAGTCGTGCAGCGTGGAACGCACTAGCCTCCTTCTGCGAGACGGTCATGTCCCAGAAGGAGGCGGCGGAGCGCGCGAGGGAAGAAGATCCCAGCGCGCCCGCCATACGCCGACGTCGTATGGGGCGGCGACGTGCTGCGCACGAGCGCAACTTGCCGCCCTAGCTAGGGTCTGGGCGATAGGCACGGGGGTGCATATCGCCCGTCAAAACAGACCCGCGACGGGGGGTCGCATTTCGGTGTGACGGGTGCGACCCCATTACGAGGCGAGGAGGCCGACGCTCTTTACACGTCGGCCTCCAAAAACAACGCGAAAGCGAGCCGCCGGCCCTACTCAACGGCCGGCGGATCCCCGCGGCCGGCACAGTGTAGTGATATCTATGTAACTCCACGTGCCGGCATCAAACGCGGCTGACGTCACCCGGCGGTTAGGTTTAGTCAGTAAGAGTCTGACACTGTGATCCTGATCTGACACAAGTGTCCATGAGGATTCCCCCGCCTAAAAAAAAAAAAAAAAAAAAAAAAAAAGGTTAGGTTAGGTTAGGTTAGGTTAGGTTAGGTTAGGTTAGGTTAGGTTAGGTTAGGTTAGGTTAGGTTAGGTTAGGTTAGGTTAGGTTAGGTTAGGTTAGGTTAGGTTAGGTTAGGTTAGGTTAGGTTAGGTTAGGTTAGGTTAGGTTAGGTTAGGTTAGGTTAGGTTAGGTTAGGTTAGGTTAGGTTAGGTTAGGTTAGGTTAGGTTAGGTTAGGTTAGGTTAGGTTAGGTTAGGTTAGGTTAGGTTAGGTTAGGTTAGGTTAGGTTAGGTTAGGTTAGGTTAGGTTAGGTTTTTTTTTTTTTTTTTATTGAACTTTGAATTCGGTTAGATTAATTTTAATTCGCATTGATGATAAGTAGCGGCAGCTCACGCTATTGGATACGGTTGCTGCCGCTACTCTTAGTGTCGCTTTGTTGAGACATTTGTCTCATTTGTATTTTAAGACGCAAAGTAAATTTATAAAATATAATTACTATGATTTTGCAATATTTTAGGAGTTGCGGCAGCTCACGCGATTGGATACGTTTTGCTGCCGCAACCCATGATGTCACAGTTTAGAGACGTTTGTCTCTTTTGCACATGATAGGAAATATCTGAGAATTTGAAGAAGAAAAGAAGAGAAATGATTAAATCGATTGCTATGTATTTCGCTGTTTTTGGTTGGGTGCGGCAGCTCACGCGATTTGATACGTTTCGCTGCCGCATCCATTGCTATCACATAATTGAGAATTTAAACTGAATACGCAGGAAGGAAATTTTAAAAAGAAGAAGAAATTAAAAGCTGTTGTGTTTCGCAATAACTGAGGGGTTGCGACAGCGCACGCGATTGGATACGTTTGCTGCCGCAACCCATAAAGTCGCTTTATTGAGACTTTTGTCTCATTTAATGTGATTACGTATTTGGAGATATTGATTTATTATTTATTTAATTATATATGTTATTTTGCAATAATAGAAGGGTTGCGACAGCTCGCGCGATTGGATACGCTTGCTGCCGCAACCCATGAATTCGCGTTATTAAGACTTGTGTCTATTAAACAGGTGATTTCGAGAGTTTTTGTGATAAAATACTTGTATATAATAAACATTTGGTGCTGTAGGTAATTTTATCGCTGTATATATATATTATAGTAATTAAGTAGAAGACGTTATCAGTGTGACGCCGGTCCATAATCTGTTCGGTTGATTATTTTAGACTTCACTGATTTCACCCGAGGACAGGTATGAGAGGTGGCCACATGTCCGACGTCGTATGTGGTTTTAAATTTTATGTTGTGTTGGTCGCAATTATAACACTTGGGTGTGCTTTTCTTTTCACGGTGAGGGCAGCAGTTGGTGTCGTGCCCCTCCTCCGAGCAGTACGCGCAGGGTGCCTGTGTCGCAGTACACTTGGTCTTAATATGACCGAACTGCAGGCACTTCCTGCACTGGAGGAACGTGGAAAAGTCCTCTGCGTGCACCCGCTGGTGGTCCACACAGACGCGACCCAAGGTTATAATTTTGCGCCAAATGGCGGGTTTTGTAATAAGGACGGCATTATATAGCTTAGGGCTGCGGTTATTACGTTTGAAAGCGAGCCTCAAGTCGTCGCTATCGTCCACAAGGGCCGATAGCTCTTCGTTTTGGCCGCGGATGACGTCGATTAGTTCTTCGGACGGGGTGTCCAATGAGATTCCCTTTAAAATTATCATTGGCATTAGCAATTTCGCTGGTTCAGCGGTGATGTGTGTGGAGTTTTGTAGCTTTTTAAGAGTGTCATCGCGTTGCTGTTCTGTCTCAAATTCAACTCTCAGTTTGTTATTGGACACTGCCTGGATTCTGGACGGAGCATAAGACGTGGTGCGGAAATTGGCTGCGTTCTTGAATGACTTAACCACGTCCTCACGGGTCTTAACTGTGCTGTCACCCTGCGGGGCAACAACAAGTGCAGGTTTGTGCGACGGGGGTGCTTTAGCTGTTGGACGGGGGACTGGGACACTCGCTGCCTGCGCATAGGAACGGGGCAACGGTGCGGGTGTGAGTGGTGTCGCGATGGTGGCGAGGTGCTTGCTCAGTTCCTCGCGCACGCAGGTGGCAATTTCTTGTCGCATATTTTGGTCCGACGAGCCAATTTCCTGAGGGGCGGCGAAGGTGGGTATCTTCGCAGCCACGCATCGGATCTCGTTCGCAGCACAAGTTATTAGTCGCTTGTTTATCGCAGTAACATTCTTCCCCTCAGCGATGGCGGCAGCGATGCAAGCAGCGAGTTTATTTCGGTTCGTATTAGAATTTATACAAAATGAAAAATATCTCTAAAACTATAGATGCTAGCCGAACGGGTGAGGTGTCGTTGGAAGCGGCTCGGCGAGACCTATCCAACGGTGTATAAATGTAATATGGTGTTAGTGTAAATTTTTTAAGTTTTGGTTAAAAAACTGTTTTCTGGGTACAAAAATTTCAATTATTTAAGCAGAAGTACGATATAAATGCCGAAACCGATAGAATCCAGTAGCACAACGTGTACCGGACACCAGCCCCGACAAGTTAGCAAATTTGGAATGCTAATAAGACTTACTAATTAACAAAAAACAATTAAAATAGTCAAATTTTCTTAAAAATACGCTAAAAATTACACTAAAAGGACTATAAACTAAATAATTTCGCACCTAGACGGTATAGAACACGTCTAGGGGTTGGACGGAGCCAAGGTACGCAGGTTAGGATCGAAAACCGCAAAGGAATACAAGATTTTTTCACAAAGTGATTTCGTTTGTATGGCGGTTTCGTACCCTACAGGTAACCTCGGTTCGTATTAGAATTTATACAAAATGAAAAATATCTCTAAAACTATAGATGCTAGCCGAACGGGTGAGGTGTCGTTGGAAGCGGCTCGGCGAGACCTATCCAACGGTGTATAAATGTAATATGGTGTTAGTGTAAATTTTTTAAGTTTTGGTTAAAAAACTGTTTTCTGGGTACAAAAATTTCAATTATTTAAGCAGAAGTACGATATAAATGCCGAAACCGATAGAATCCAGTAGCACAACGTGTACCGGACACCAGCCCCGACAAGTTAGCAAATTTGGAATGCTAATAAGACTTACTAATTAACAAAAAACAATTAAAATAGTCAAATTTTCTTAAAAATACGCTAAAAATTACACTAAAAGGACTATAAACTAAATAATTTCGCACCTAGACGGTATAGAACACGTCTAGGGGTTGGACGGAGCCAAGGTACGCAGGTTAGGATCGAAAACCGCAAAGGAATACAAGATTTTTTCACAAAGTGATTTCGTTTGTATGGCGGTTAACCTAGTAAACCTAGTGAAAAGTGCCCTAGGAAGCAAAAAAGGGCAAGAAAAGTAACTAAGTTAAATAACTAACAAAATAAATATACAACCTGAAAACATTCCACGTTAGGCCAATCCATTTTTCTACAAAACTTTCCGAGTAATCCTTAGTCCATATTTACCTCTCTACTCTGGGCTGACAAAGTCTGTTCTTCCAGAGATCAGAGGGTTTGTGACCCCTGATCGGACCCTCATTTCATATTGAAGTAAATTTCCAGCCAGACTTGGAGCTTTGTCCCTTTCTAAGGTCATCTTCTACTCTGAGAAAAAAGAAATAACTTCCAGGCATTTTAATTCACTACTTAAAACTAGGAACTATTTTAAATATGACCGATGCTGTGACGAAATGTTGTCATTTCCAAATTTAATTAGGCCAAAAATAAATAACTAGAAACAGCTATATTACCGTATATTTTTATCATAATATTATTTCTATTCTCATCTCTAAATATTAAAGCCCTTATCCAAAATCGTATTTAATAAACCCGTAAAACAACAAAATACTCATTCAGTACTCAATCTTATATACACTAGCGACATCTATTGGTGAAGTATAAATTACAGAATAATATCAATAAAGTACTCTTGTAAACCATACCAACAGACAACTTGGTATAAGTACCTACTCTAATAAGTTATAGACACCTTATTT
>NW_020799926.1:0-33272 GCF_003590095.1 Trichoplusia ni
CACGACATTCCGAAATAATTTCCATTTTTATCTGTTCTTTGTTATTGTGACACCACTTTAATCTATTTTTAAATAATTTGCGACTTTCACACATTTCTTCATATATAGTACCGGATTGTGGCCTATCCTGAGAAACCCAGTATAAAAATTTACTCCTAGCTTCCCTGTGAGCTTCACATACATGCTTATTCCATCCTATTACATGTTTTTTCTTACGCGAGTGAGATTTAGTTTCACAAGTGTTAATGGCTGAGCTGTTAAATTAGTTTCAAATTAATAATTCACACAAATAAGGATTTAAAAACTCATAAATACATGTAATCACAGTCTAGTTTAGCCTCGAGTTAAGTTAGCGCGATAATAAACAAATGTAATATTAAATAGACCGTGACAGATCGAAAACATCAAGAATTTTTGGTTCTCTTGCAAAATTTAACAACATTACAAGGATTACGTCACGGAAACATGAATAAAACACAACAGAAGGCATAAAACACGAAACGCCAATCGTCTAGCGTAACTAATTATGCAATTTTTAAAACTGACTATCATACTTCCTTCTTGTCCTTTCACTAGTATTAGAAAATCGTGTTTTATGACTAAATTGTTGCTTTTTAATGTGTTATATGTGATTTATTACCTGCAGCGAAGTGTAGAGGAGTCGATTTTCGCCCGGCCGTGTCCCTAGCATTCACCGTTTGGGGTGTAATTAGCTTTTTTACACGGACCGCATCGCCCGTTTTGCAAGCTTCAAATAACTCACGCAACGGATCTGTGGGCGGAGGCAGTGCGTCAAGCGCCGATCCGAGTATCGAACGACGGCTCGACATGATGATTTCGCGTTTCACATTTATTTTTCGTGTATTAAACGCACATTCTCGAGATATTATTAAATAAAAACACGTATATCCACAGCTGCTTGCTACTTTTATTTGACAATTGCATTTGGGGTTGCTACTCCAAAACTTAATTTCCCAAAAGAATGGGAGAAGATTACACAAAAAACTTTTTGGGACTTTTTTTAAATATCATAATTTAATTTTATCACAATGTCTTGGAGTAAACCTTGTTGACTTAACCCACTTTACGATAAAAAGTTATTTTCACAATTGGAATTTCGTAAGGATTTCCTTGATTGGTCAAGTTATGCGAAATTTCGTATAAGACCCTATAAAAAAATTACCATTGTTTATAGTGGTGGTGTGGCGCTACTTAAAGGGTCTTTATGATGATAACATTGTCTGACTGCTTACCAATGACGTCACAGATTGTAATTACATTTAAAATTAATCATTTAGATTTATATCATACCGCTAGCTTTCAGGGAGAATGTTTGGTCTGGTATTACCCTTTTCCATAGACAATGTTGTTGTGGTCATAAGTTTTGCAGCACAATAGAGGATAATTACTTTCATCCTCAAAAGTTTCAAAAGCATGTACGTATTTACGGAAAACGATATGGTATTTCAGGGAACGTCTGTTTTTTTTGGTTTTGCTTAAAATGAAGGGAAATTATAGCAATTTATTTTTACAATGTGATGAAAACATCATTAATCTCACGTTTTGTTGCCAACATAAATTGAGATCAATTATATTGAGAACTCTCTCGTTATTTAAAAGTAGAAGGGATTTTATCGATTTATTTAGAACAAATAATATTTTATACAAACTATTTCGGCCAACGTACGGAATTGAATGTTTTTGCTGTTTGCTGTGGGAGCAACAAAACGTTTTCTTCTATATTGTCTCTAGTCTTTAGTTGACGAAATCAAAATGGCGTCTTTTACGGACTAGCGCTTATCCGCCGCATACTGAACACCGTTTTCAATAATCGTGGGTGTAACTATTTATTTGTGATTACAACAATCTGTGAAAGACTATCCAGTGTTAAAGTGCAGTTTTTTTTCATATTGGACTGACTGGGATTTGTTTTAATACATCTGTACGAGTTCACTCAAAGGTATGTCTCCTTTCACCTATCGAATATTTAATATTGATAATCGCCGTACTATCGCGAAGTCGTCGTCAAACGTTGCGTTAGTTTCTCGTATTGTGGTGTCTGCGGCGCGTGGATGTTGAATTATCGCGGACGGAAGCCCCGTTCTTTAGTTTAGTAGGTGAATGAGGGAACAGGTTTTTTTTGAGTCGAGGACGCAAGAGGCTAGCTCGGTTGGGTCAGATCTTCACTTTTGTCGGTTCCTCATTCTTGTCGCGCGTCGCACCGTCTACGGGTTTGCTAAACGTTGTAATATGTGCAAATAATGGGTGCGTAGTACGACTAACTCAATTAGTGGGCAGGCGCGGCCGACTCGCGCTCACTAGTTTCACTTACGGTGCCGTGTTTGTGTATCTGTATGTTAACTTTTCTTGTATTTGGATTGCAGTGTTGTGACTTTTCCTTGTGCCAGATTGTCTAACGAAAGTTTCTAGGCGTAATAAACTACGTGATTAGACATTGTGTGTGATAATTCTGATGACAGAAACACTTTTTAAAAATGAGGTTTCAATTGAGTTGAAGCCTATTAGAAGCAATTAGTGCGTATTAGTGGGCCTAATTAATATTAATACCTGTTTTGAGCCTGTCTGGCAAGAATTTGAAGTGAGTATCATACAGTTTTTTCATAGCAACCTCTTTTCTATCCAAAATTATTCCTTTTTGAACATCTTTACCAACTTAATTCGATATTTAAGTGTAGCTAAGTATGTTGGTGATCAAATAAGCCAATTATAGAATTTTATGATTCATTCTCTAACAGGATATATGATAAAACAACATGAATGACATTTAACAACATTATAAATGTGATACATAGTTTTTCAAATATGTGTAAACTGACATATTTTGTATCTTTGTAATTGGACACCAAATAGTTTATATTTAGTGGATATTTTCCTTTACTCATTAATCACATTTTTACATGAACAACACTGAAACTATTGGTAGTGAAAGCAGTAATATGTACCAAGAAGTTAGATTTTATTAAATCTCTATTACAGCATATTTTTGTGAGTAAAATAATTAAAATAAGTAAAAACTATTTAAAAGAGTGACAACATAAATACTCTTTAAATAATCATACTTAAATATATAGGAAATTATCTTTAAGGATAATAAATAATTGGTTAAATGTATATTAGAATTACCATCAATAAAGTCATCCAATGGTCGTAATTCAATCAATGTTAATTGTCTTTTAATATTTTAAGATATCCTTTTTCCTGTTTAAAGCAATACAGTCAACATTTTGTCTAGTTTTAATTTAAATGTTAATCATTTAATGTATTTTAACAAATGTTTGAATTATCCTGTATCCCATATGATAGGAGAATTAATCAACTATATTTGTTGCATGAATTACATCTATACATAATGCATACTATTCAAAACCTCTGGTTTTGCCTCCATTAATTGTTTTCTCTCCATCATTACAACAAGTACATAGCATACTTTTTCTTCTCTGGCAATCACACATTAACGAGACAGCAGTTACAATATCAGAAATAGGCTACTAAATAAATATGTTGAGAGGCATATACACTGGTTTCAAGGTGTCGCTAGTTCTGAGGTTCCGGGTTCCATCCCCGGTCTGGTCAGTGTAAAAATTCACATTTCTACATTGTCTCAGGTCTGGGTGTTTGTGGTACATTTGTTGTATCTGAATTCCATATCACAAGTGCTTTAGCAACTTACTTTGGATTCAGAACAATGTATGTGATGTTGTTCGCATTTAATTTAATCTAATAAAAAGAAATGTTTGTAACATGATTTTACATCTAAGTATTTTATGATTGATTCATTTGATTTTATTTTTCTTGCTGCGTTTCATTGACTATGAAAATTAGTAAATTAAGTCATTATTGTGTCTGATTTTAGCGCATTCAACTTGTCTTTACTAGTATTGCAAGTATCTTTAATAGAGTGTAGATATAACCACTTATATCTAGATTAATTCCTGGAATCTGTAAGTCAATATATAAATAAATTGATTGTTTATGCCATAGTTATTATTAGAATAGAAATTCATTATGCATGCTCATGCATTCTTTTATTAGATGATGGGATGGTATGGATGTCATCTTGTATGTATATGTTTTAAATTTCAGAGGGTTAGTGAGTTCCCCTTGTTACTTGGTATTTGGTTGAATTATGTTATAGCCTTTTTTTAATTATGAAATTATTCTGTCGCTGGAGACACATCAATGTCTGTCATTTCCACTTTCAGATATAAAGTCTGCCTTTAAAATCTAGCCGATGTATGTAGACATGTTTTGGTATAAACATTATTGAAGGTATAAAAGACCTTGGCAAATCCAGGTCTATATATCTTGCATTTAATGATTCACCAACCAAATGCTGGAGACCTTCCAAGGTGGTTCAGGTTTAGTCAGTAAGATTCTGATGCTAATAATTTCTTTTCCTACTACGTGGGTTCTCACAAGCATGTCCCTCACATCATCAGCCTATCGCAGTCCACTGCTGGACATAGGCCTCTCCAAGTGCACGCCACTGATATCGATTTTCGGCTTCTGCATGTCCCTGCTTAACCAAAAACAGAAAGAGTTTTCCCCTATATAGGTAATCTAAAAAAACATTCCAAACTCTCAATATTCTTACATTTAAGAGTTTTTATCTTAAGATATCCTTATCTTTGAGGAGGATGCTATCTGCAGCAATCATTTTATCTCTCAGTACAAACATTTGATAAGAAGGAATAGTTTGGTTTCAAGTAAAATATGCGTGTATCACGCTTTTTATTGATGATAGTGTAGGCAGAAGTGTTTATTTAAATATGACTGTTCTTAAACGAGTGTAATGTTTTTGGAATGTATGTATTATGGGTTTTTAATGCTGAAATTACTTCTGAATGCTTGAACTGGTTCTATAGTCACCAATAGGCATGGGATTCCGTCAAATCGAAAATCCACCATCCTGCACCACCCAGAGCAAGCCTTTCGTTGTATTTGGCATGGGAAACCATCAGATGAGTGGCTTTGGGTTGAGTGGAAGGGAGTGTCCTACTGACTAAAACCCAGCTATGTTCCTTCTTTTTCTCTTTGAGTGCTGCTGTATGTGTAATAAACGAATTCAGTTTGTAAATAATATTCAGTATTAAATCTCCGATAAACAAAAGTAAGGACAATATAATTTCATATTAAACACTATCTCATAAATTAAAAATATTCACTAATAATAAACATTGTAGTTATGGAATTCGAATCTGGTTATTTTCGATAAGCAGCCACATTACCTAACTAATGAACTGGAGGTAGGTTATTAAGTACGTATTTATAAAACCGCAACATTTCAAGGTTGATAATAATCAATGTTAACGTAATTTTGCTATGGCTTCCTATAGTCGTGCGTTTTATAGAAGCCATGTAGCTTTACTGGTGAAAATAAAATTAAAAGTACCACGGAAATGCCTAAAGAGTATCTTAGTAGAGTAGCTTCTCTATAAAAATGTCGACTATTTTAAACTAGCTGTTGCCCGCGACTCCGTCTGCGTGGACTTCAGTTTACAGCGTTCGGTGGTCCCCGTTTCCATGGAAACAATCCCCTTAGTGATCTTATAGCTTTTACACACCTTTTAAATTTTCCCTCGGGAACTATTCCAAAAATCGGGATAAAAGGGAGCCTATGTGTTATTCTGATGTATAAGCTATATTGTGGTAAAGTTTCATTCAAATCCATTCAGTAGTTTTTACGTGAAAGAGTAACAAACATCCATACATCCATACTTACAAACTTTCGCCTTTATAATAGTAGTAGGATAAGGTTTTTGGATGAGGCTAGCACAGGATCGTAGAAATTGGCACGAGAAGGAGGAGGCCTATGGCCGTCAGCGTAGAAATAGAAAACGCTGAAATGTATGGCTGTAGTTTTTTCTTCTGATGGATTCTGGAGTTTAAGGCCGCTTGTAGAACCTGACTTCCAGCGGAATTGCCCGAAAGGGTTATTGCGGCTCCGGTGAACAGAACAGAGTCTGTTCACCCACTTTTGACGGGCCTGTTGGTCTAGTTGTTAGTGATCCTGACTGCTATACCGGAGGTCGTGGGTTCGATTCCCGCCCAGGATAAATATTGTGTGATGAGCATGATCATTTCTTCTGGTGTCTGGGTGTAATTTGTCTATAATATGTAGGTATTTAGAAATATATAAGTAAGTTTATCAGTTGTCTGGTTACCATAACACAAGCTCTGCTTAGCTTGGTATCAGATAACCGTGTGTGAGTTGTCCCAGGATATATTAATATATATTAAGAGTCAGTAAAAATCTGATACTGATACTGATCTGATACTCAGCTCAACCCAATGGCGGACACTCATTTAAGGATAAGAAAAAAGGTCTCTTGACACACTTGACATAACATACAATCGAAAAGTATGACTTAGGTATTATGGCAATACGACTAGCAATCATAAGCGACCCGAGTAGGAAAATACTGAATAATCATTATTGTTCAATCAATAAAGTTATGCGATAAACACACGTGTTAGATGAATTACACATATTTTAAATTATTTGCATTATTTTATATTTATATGCCGTATCTCTTTACTCTGATTCCTTTATGCGAGCAAGGAAATAGAAATACCTTTTTATCCACATCACTATAAGATACTTTGTCTTGTACAACTTGTTGTAAGGAAGGAATTTTCCTTATAAAGTTGTGTGTTACATATTTCTTTATCTGAAGACTAGTCAGTCTAAGGATTTGACTGCCTCTATTGATTTATTCTAATTCGAGGGAATCGGCATACCTGAGAGTTGTTCTAGGGTGTGTAAAGTCATGTCAGAGGTTTGCGTGTGGGTTAATCTCTGGCACCAGGTTGTACATCAACCATATGATTAGAAGATTGATTTATTATCAGGCCTGCCCATTTAAAACGGGTAGACAGAAATGGTAATGTTATACAATTGAGAAAACATTAAGATTCATGCCTAATAAATTCACGAAAATGATTCAAGTTTGGGTTTAATTGATTATTAGAATTGACATACCGCAAAGTTTGCTTCGAGGTGGCACGGTAAGAAAGAATGGAGAGAAGGGAGGCAAAGACGATCACCGAATCTGAAATCAATAAAGGGCAAAAGCTCAGTTTTAAGACTCTGGGTATGGACTTGGAAAAAATAATAATAATACTAAAATTTTGGTGAAGGATCTAGACATGTCTTTAACTGCGATAAACGACATCCAAGCCGGCGAAGTCGCGGGCAAAAACTAATACCAATAAATAAATGGTTTTGATAAGGTTTCGTTACAGAAGTTGTACTTGCCTTTTTTGTCATTCAACACGTAATCCTTAGTAATTGACTTAAGAGATTAATTAGGTCTAATACGTATTAATTAGGTGGCTCATCTTAATATATATAAATCTCGTGTCACAATGTTTGTCCTCAATAGATTCCTAAACCACTTAACCGATTATAATAAAATTCGCACACCATGTGCAATTCGATCCATCTTGAGAGATAGGATAGTTTAAATCTCAAGATATAGTCGCAAGTTCTTTTAACCACGCGGACGAAGTCGCGGGCAATAGCTAGTGCGATATAAATATTACATAGTTACACGAATACTATAAAGGGATTAATGCTTTGAAGTTGTAGGGGGAATCTCAGGATCTTTTGAATCGGTTTTGGAAATTATTTTACCAAGTTTAAGAGGTCCGTGAAATGTCCGTGTCTTTCGAGATGGAGAAGTTTATTTGAGATAACTATGGAATCTACGTGAATCAGTGGCTTTGCATAGATTCACAGATTAAAAAGGGTCTTCATTCCGCGGCTCTGACAAAAACTGGGACCTTTTATTCTGTATAAGCCCGATTGATCCCAATCGAGGACTGGAGATAGAACACTAAGTATTGTGGTGTGACTCAAGGGGACCAATAACCAAAGTCTAGTAGAAGTTCGCGATAAACCGAATTGATTAATGCATAACTGATTTGTTGCCTACGAACGGAAAAAAGAACCCATCACCAAGTACCAAGCGAATTCATTGACTAATTACGACCCTCAACGTGCAACAAAGTCTAGATACCCATCCTGATGACAAAAAAAATACCTTCTATATTATACATATGAATAGTTGGTCACCCATCATCGCTCTTACCGCGACAACGCTATCGATCGGTCCCCAAGAGGTGTTATACATTTCCTACTTATGATGTTACATGACTGCATTGCAGGATTCACATCCGTATAATTGGTATATGTACAGTTCCGAGCTGAGCTGTGATTGGTCGTCTCATCCCGTCGCTGTGTGCGTAATTGTGACCTAACTCACACAAGCACTAGGTTTCCTAGTGCTAAAGGTCGGGTTTTAGGGTTGCCACTTCTTAATTTGATATTTTTGAGCAAGACACTCTTGTGTAGATGCTGTCGATCTATTTTCGTATTTTATGTAGTAAATTTGCACAATATTTAATGATCTTTGATTCAATATTGATTTTGTAGATAAAACAATAGTTATAAATCATATTTCGAGTATTCATTATGCGTAAATATTGCGCAAACAGTCTTTGACGGGCTATATTAAAAAGTTCATATCTTTTAAGTAGGATTGACTGAAAACCTAAAAGCAAATCGTTCACTTTAGACCTAAAATTGATAAATCCCGAAATAACATATTTTCCGAACTCTTCGGTATTCGACAACCCTAACTAAAACCAACGCAGGCTTCAGTGTTGAAGCCTACACAGACTATGCCCTAAGGGGTGTGGCTATTACCACTGACGTACAATCCACTCTCCGACACCGAAGCTTTAAGGTCGATATTTGTATAACATTCTAGACTACAGTGCACCAAACATCAGCCACTTCAGCTTTCGCTGTCGCCGTTATATCCAAGCTTTAAGGTTGATTTTTCCATAGCAAATTTTATACAAAAACGAATAGTGTTGTAGGCGGTGGACGTGGTGGTACTCCGTACTGCATCAGGAAGGCTTTCGATGTCATTAGTCGTTGCTGTAGTGCAAGGGAGAGAGCTAGTTTTTATACGAAAAGCTGCATCTCTTTCTCTCTCTGTGTCGCAAATGCAATAGTGTTTTGAGGGTGGTGGTTGTCCCCCCAGTTGGGCCAGTTCCTACCTGACATGCGTGCTGCTTCTGGAAGCTTCCACAATCGATTGAAACTCTCAGTCGATTTGGTCCCGTGGTTAGTGCATAGCGAAATGCAGCGGTTCTCGGTGGTAGGAAAATGGAGGTAAGATTTTCTTTACTTATTTTCAACGGTTTCTTTATCTCTAGAGGTTGTTAGACTAGTTTTGAAAATTTGATCTCAAAGGAGTCTTTGTCCTTATTTCAGCATAACCGGCGTGTCTTTAAGTTTACTTGCTACGCCAAAAACAGGGCTTTAGTTTTGCAAATAAAAATATAGAGGTCGGTTACGTAATGTTCATGCATTCTGACGGGATCACGATTGCTTTTCGTTTCGCTTAATGTCATTTGCAGTTAAAGCCTGCGCTCAGGCTAACTGCAGAGACGAAATAGAGAAAAAAACCATTCCCTTTTATAATAAAAGAGTGGATTACGATACTTACAATACTTATCAACTTATCAACATTCCATATTTATCAAATCATGTCAGCGAGATCATAAACTTATCACAATCATCAATATGACGTGAAAACTCATTGATTTAAAAGGTATGCGTACTATTCATATTAAATTGCAATTTGTTATTAGGCTATCAATCATTATCTGTTAAAGGTAATTTGCTATTTAAATTAGCTAATTGATAAAATGTATGTTTTACTGGTTTGGAATTCCTGTGCTATCTATAGTTTTATTTTATCATAGTTACGGAAAAATTAAATATAGACTAATGGAGACCTTAACAATAAGTATGGAATATTAATAATTATTAAATCTATGCTTGTAAGTTTGATGACGGAAACCATGGGTTCTAAAGGAATAGCTTTATCTACTACTAGCTCTTGCCCGCGACTCCGTCCGCTTGGACTTCAGTTTACAAGGCGCGATGGTTCCCGTTTCCGTGGTAAACCTAGCCTTGACAAACTCCCTTAACCTGCCCTAAAATCGCTCTTTTTATTTTTTGAGTTTTTCAACCTTCTATGGACCATAAGGAACATACAAAAGAAATATTAGGCGAATTAGTCCATCCATTCTGGAGTCATGCGTTTACTTTATATAATTAGATGCATCAGCATACTTAAATAAACATTACGTCACCGTGTCATTTTTCATTAATGTAATATTAATTGTAATCTTGAAAAACGACGCGTGACGTGGTGGGTTCCTCGTTGTGTCGTTAAGGTAATAGCTCTGTGAGACATTTTCTAATCAATCATCAATTAAGAGTGATCTTAGTTACCATTCGAATTATAAAACTACGCCTTACGTCTTAAAGTACTTGATCCTTTGATGTAGGTTGCCTCACGATCTTTTCCTATCCCTTTTGTTGTTTTGTTTAGGGGTGTCTTAGGCTAAATAATTTAGAATGTACGACTTGAAACCTTTTTTTAACAAAGTCAAGCATTTCATCGTAAGGAAATCAAGGCTGGTTGAAACACAGGTATCTATGTTAGTAAGAAACGACATGGGGCCACCCTTTGATCCTTGAGGGACTCTCATCGGTTTAAGTAAAACGAGTAACTTGCATGTTTCTTTATTGCATAAAATGAACATTATTTTCAACTCAGGAAAATATAAAATTATTATCTACTCTTTATTTAAATTATACACGCTACCGATAAGCATATTTAAATGTGTTACAGCATTCGAACGCTTTTGATAAAACGAAAATAATTCTAATTCTAAATAAAGGAACCTAAAGTATACTAATTGCCTGAAATTTTATCAGTACGAAATAATTACATTGATAACTGTTTTATTTTTCTATATTTTGTTACATGGAATAGTAAAAATGTTTTCGTATTATTTAACAAAATATTTAACACCCTAAACCATTATTGAGGCTTCGCTGTTCGTCCGTCCTTAACCAGATTATAATCCATGATATGATAGAACGTTTCATTTTTTTTATGTTGTTAGTTTCAAATTCTAGAAAAGATTCTGAAATTACCAACCTTACAACGTCACAATCTTTACCTCCAGTGGCTCCGTCCGCTGCAAATCGAAAGATATCCCACGGGAACTTAAAATTGGTATAAACACTACCAAATTTCGTCCAAATCCGTTCCGTAGTTTTTGCGTGAAAAAGTAACAAACATCCGTTGATACTTACAAACTTTCGCATTTATAGTAAGACTAGCTGTTGCCCGCGACTTCGTCCCCGTGGGTAGAAGATATAAGTTATGATTTAGGTATACCTGCCCGGATTTTTCACATTTTCCATTGTATCTTAGCTCCTATTAGTCGCAGCGTGGTATGGTTTATAGCCTAAAGCCTTCCTCGATGAATGGTCTATGCAACACAAAATATTTTTTCAGTTTGGACCAGTAGTTCCTGAGATTAGCGCGTTCAAACAATCAAACAAACTCTTCAGCTTTATATATTAGTATAGAAGTATAAATTTATAATGATAAGTAATTGTAAAATAATACAAGTATAGTACGTGTAATACTTATTTTGTTTGACATAGTATCGTTTTACCTACATGTTGTATTGTATTGCGCACTTACGTCGAAGGACCATTCACAATGTCGGTAATGCTATGTTATTTATTTATGTTGGTGATTGGTTGTAAGTGATTGTGTATTTTTGCTTTGAAGATATCCTGTAGAAATGCCTAAATAAAATAATGACTAAAAGAAATATAACACAAAATATTGGGCAAGGCTTGTCAGACTTTACTTTTGAATTCAGTCTGTATTCTGACGTTTTTTTCTTAGGTCTCAACTTATAAAATTAAACTTGCCGTCAATGAGAAAATAAAGAAATGTTTATGACATTCTTTTCGCAGTGCCCTTACGACCGAAATGTGTGTGAATTTAATTGAGTTCATTTTATTATAACACCTATTAAAACAGTATTCTAACAAATAAATAAATATTCTTGGCTATTGTAACAAAAAAGGAAGAAATCCTCGGAGCAAGAATCAGAATCAGTGATTTTTTGTTACTAAAACCTACTATCCCTCCATGCAAAAGGTAAAATGTATTGAAGTATTGTTACACAATAATCTAGATTTTTATCTATACATCACGATCCAGACACAGGGGCGCGGTCTGAAACCTAACTCCACAGCTCTCCATACCTATAGATCACAGTGCATTTATTGATTAAACTGCATGACATACCTATCTATCTGGTATCATCGCTTGTCCCGCCCACTAACCCCTACCCCTACCTCTCGCTCATCCCGGATCAATACTGGCATGCGCACAACGAATGTTCTAGAGAATGATTTATTCTGTAACCAGTGATACTCTGTCGCGACGACACGTTTTGAATTCAGTCTTAAGTCTGAAGATGGGGTGTTGTGTTCCCCAGTCAGTTTTGTGGAGGTCCGATAGAAAATTTAGAATATGGTTGATTTTTTGGACCCCGGGGAGAATGGATAACAATGGGGGAAAGAGCTAAGATTTAAAGCACGTTTTCAATTCTACCTATTTTGAAGACTTCTGAATTGTAATGTAGGTAAGTTGTTTTGGACTTTCATTGTTTTTTTTCTTTTTACGAAATCCTGTATTTGGCATTTATCTATTCATATCAATTGTTTAAATAAGTATTTTTTCTGTTTGCCATTTTCTTTCTAGACTGTAAAATGTTACCTTCCTCTTCCCTTCCGAACCGTATATCACTTATTTCGACCTTATGTATTGTAACAATTTTCTTTCAAATAATTAATATATTCTACTCTATTCGTATTCTTTCAAGCTAGTGTTAAATTTTTAATTTAATATCGTGTCTGTTTTGTTTCCTTCTTAAACTTGTTGCTCTGTTGATTTTGTCCCTAGTGTTTTATATCGATTTTGCGAGATCCCAGTTTCATGGTCACATTGTTGCCTAGCAACAGTTTATTGCGTATTACGATTGGTCGTTCCTGGAAAACGGTAGCGCCGTATACACGTTTGGGAAAATTGAAATAGGAGATTAGATGCTTATCCTGGCTTTTGTAAATGTTAAAGATTTCTTTATACAAATTTAAGCCCGGAAAGAACCAAAGTAGGAACAGGTCAGGTAGTCTCAGATGTCGGATAAAAATCTGGATAAGCCAATAATTAATACGCAAGAAATAAAATCTGACTTTTACTTTCGATACGATACACGCACGCCGTTATAACTTACAGTTGTCACGCCAAATTCTGCACATGAAATTTTTACTTTTTAACGAATTAACATACCTCTTTATTTTAGCGGGTTTTCGGACGGACAAGAATTTGTATAATCTGGGAATGCTTGTCCTGAGTCTGGGTGTCTTTGTGCATGTGATTTGAATGTTTGTGAAACCCCCGCGATACAAAGATTAAATTCCTGATAAAAATGCAGGAGTCGTTGTTTTTTAATTCAATTTCATTTTAGATCCTGGCTTACAGGAGTTGCAATGACGGGCATGTGTGGCGGGCTAGTCCCTTTAAAAGAAACTAATGTACGTTTTATCCCTTTAACAGATAACTTAAAAACTGTGATTCTGACTGACTGGTGACGTCATCTATTTAAGTTATCAAGAAAGTTAGGAATGCGTTCGAATCGGAACCGTGTCACGGCGTGCGACGTGCCGACATGTGGATTAGTGTCACTTAGGTATTATTTGTACTTTTAGTGATACGGTCTAGGTGAGGATAGGGAAAACTGACTTTTGTAGGATACTAGATTCCAGCAGTAATTGAAAACGAGAAAACTGAATTGTATTATTTAATAACAAAAATATATGATGAGCCATCATGATCGGCCTAGCCTTTTCCCAACTATGTTGCGGTTGGCTTCCAGTCTAACAGGATGCAGCTAAGTACCAGTGTTTTATAAGGAGCGACTGCCTATCTGACCTCCTCAACCCAGTTACCTGGGCAACACGATACGACTTCACCGGAGCCAAACTTGATGTTTTTTTAGGGAAGTACGAAATAGATAAAAATCTTCATTATACTCCTAACACTGTAATTTTTTTTCACTCTGTGTTAACGTAATTGGTAAGCCGTGTTAGCATAAATAAATAAATAATACACCACGTAGAATATAAAATTTCCTAAATTGAAAATCAAACATGGCCAAACAAATCGAAAGCGTGTCATGTGTGTGACAATATACAATTGAATATTACATGTTCTCGCAATATAAGTATTTGTCTTACACCGTTTGAAAAGCATTGGCCGTGTCGTCTGTCCAGAATGTCATTCGTTGACACTTGACTGGTATCTTTAGTAGCGTTAATATAGCTTTATAACTAAAAATTATAAAAAAAAAAACTTTTCTTCAAGTGAAATATTTTGTAAGGGCTAATTTTATTACAGAGAAAAACTGAATTATCTGGTTACTTCTTTAATTATCAAGTTTGTCTTAAATTATCTATCTGCAAATAGAACACCGGTCAAAATCGGTATAGCTATTTCACAGAAAAAAAATGTCGGATTTTTACCGAATAGCAGTTGTTCTCCGACAACTAGTCTGATATTACTTCCATCTCTCTGTTAATAATCCATTCCTAACTTTAATCAAAAGCAAAATATTTAAAATGAAAAAAAAAAACCACACGTTCACAGAATTACACCTTTATCTATAAGTAGTGCATTTATAATTTAACCTGCTTTAAAAAAAACAGTAATCGTTAAACCGTTAATAAAACGTTATGAATGTGTCGCGTGCCTATAACATAACATTTTTATAGCAATTAAACTTATGCTCCGCGTTCTATAAACTTTTTCTTGCTTATTCAATAATATACTTACTGATTTCTTAAAGCCGCTTTAGAAATCTGTATATTATTGATAGATATTCTCAATGCTTGTTTGAAATACAATTAATAGTCGTGGATCACACAAATGCTTGTCCTATGCACGTGATGAGCTGGATGCGAGCAGCGGAAGATAGATCTCGATAGCGTGCTATCGGGGAGGCTTATGTCCAGCAGTGGACGAATATTGGGTGATCTTGATGATGCGGGGAACGCGATACGTCGTGCAAACGTTTTCCTATCCGTGCAGTTCGGAAACTTAAAACGACCGCCTGAAATTCGACGCGTGCGTACTCAGATTTATTATAATCAAATTGAATACATATCTTTATATCCCATACCATATTGGTCTGGAGACACCTCCCACACATTTTCGTATTTATCTATGTTTTAAAGAACGTGCCCAATAGGGATGAAGACTGGGTATAAAAGAAAAAATCTCATTAGTCCCTTTTTTCAGAAAACCTGGAATTGACAAAGATTAACTGCTTTAAAGTTTAGGAGAGGGGGCTTATGACGTAACGATATGGTAAAATTTATACACAATCGAGACGTCACGCGTAAGTTTCATTCACTGTAATTTGGTCAATTTATTTTTGCGGGACAAATTAAAAAATACGTATCCATAATTATACAAAAACCTACAAGACGGACGCTGCAAAAAAATTGTCGTCATCACTATTCATTGAGGGGTTGTAGTGTAGCATAAAATGATTAAGTAGCTCTGATTAGTTATTGAAAAAAAAAACGATTTTAACCCATCAATTTAATTAATTTTATATTATAGGCAGCACTGATGATGATTGATTGATGCCTGTTTGACCTAAATTTCTTTTTCAATATTACGTTCACTTATATTTCTTTCAAGGGTCCGACAGGGTTTTTCATACACATTATAGGTACCAATTTTTATTACCTTCCTTTAGACAAATCGCCTGTGTCATATTCCTATTATTCCATATAACATTGCCGATTACAAACAAACTCCCTCTCCCCCCATAAGTCAATGGTGATCGGTACTAACGGTACCGCATAACACTGCTTCTAATTTGTGTAAACATGACTCCGATCACAATTAGCAAGCAACGACGCTCCGCTAATTATTGCATGAATATTTATATCGAATGCTTCTTGGCTATAGTGGGGTATCTAGCCTACTATAAGTATTACTTATGATGGGGTATGTTAATTGTATATTATATTGAGATCGATAAAAAAATGGTAAAAACTTTTACCTTCAACATCTTTTGAATGGCTCGACTGATTTTCATCAAAAATGTCTAAAAACACTCGCACAACATTCAACTTTATAGGTATAAAACTTTCGGGAGCTATGATGCCACAGACAGACACGTCAAACTCATCTCTTTTTGCGTCGGGGGTTAAAAAAGATAGTTTGAGGTACTCATGGTGATGTTGGGTCGTATTATTAAATGTAATAGATAAGGTTAAAAGTTAAGTAAAGTATTTTTATCAATTTTAACCAATGTCAGGACCAACTGGCAAAGGCCTCCCCCTACCCCTGACATCCCAAACCACTCCTTCGTTCATAATATAATAATCTAAAAATTCTATATCTTCTCTTTGACGTAGCAGTCGTAACTAAAAATTTACTGAATGAAAAAGTCACTTTAAATCAATTTACTCAATTATTTTATTTCGATATTTAAAAGCCTCTCACATTATTAAGTCTTATTGGTTCTCCCATACAAATAAAGGCAGATACCGTTATTCCTAACATTTCAAGGTATCGATGCGTATCTGAACGTGGTTATGCAATACCGAGACAAGCAACGTAACAAAGTAGATTGATATACAATAATTCTGTAAGAGGAGCTCATGGCTTAGTTACAGCTGAACATATTGAACGATCACTGGTTAAACTACCAGTGATGAGGCCGGTCTGTAGATGGGTGACATGTAGGTCCCGGTTCTTATTAAAACCTCTTTAACAATCACGGGGAGTCAGAAAGAGGTCAGAAAGGAGCTAGAAAGTCTGGCAACCAGTGTATCTAATGGGTATCGTATTGCCCAGGTAACTGGGTTAAGGTCAAATAGGCAATAATACTGCAAATGGATCATAATGGGGAATTGGACTAGGAAGATGATGAATAAATCTTTAGTAATAGGTGTCATTTCAGTCGAAAATTTACGCATTTTGCGTTTGCATTTATTTACTTTCTTGGAAAAGGCATTTGGCAGTTTAATCTATGAGCTTACTCACATTTAATATTCAGAAACTCTTCTTTAATACGTATCACTAAATAATTTCCCCACTCTCGCATAACGCCGTCCAAGTGAAGATGTCGCGCGAACCTGATATAGCCGCGCCTACTGACTTGCGCGCCTGACCGAAAGGTATCTAGGTTCTCTTTAATATACCTCTTAATGTAATAAATATGGTAAATCAAATAAATTTCGAGTTTTAGATAGGTTTTGGGTGGTTTTTAGGTCATGAAGCATTTATCAAATTACATGGTCTAGTTTGTACCCAAATCGTTGGGCAGTCCTGATATAATTATTTTTTTTTTTATAAAAATTGAATAAATCACGTTATTAAATGTCACTCCATTCAAAGTCGATCCATCCGTTATTATAGTTGTAAATTGCATGCCATCGGGTTTGAAGCTACTCTGAAAATGTCATGCCTGCTAGCTTATCAGGAGTGCCTCAAAATTGAGTTGCAGAAATCCCACCGGGACGACAAATAAACAAACAAGAAATATAGTGTAGAAAAACTTGGCAAAAAGAAGATGAAAGCGGTCTGCAAAAATATTTTGATAGTAACTGTCGTGAGAATGATTAATTATTAAATGATGTAACGGACTCACGCGTATTTATCGGGGCAGCCCGACTAGCTTCGGACAAAAATCTTGCTGTAAGTAAGAGATTAGCTCTCACAGCAAGATTTTTAAAAGATTATCAATTTTCTTATCTCAATAATTATTTCAGGAACCTGCAGTAAATATTTTAACAATGACCTAATGTTTGTCCCGAGTCAACGATCACGTCACGATGATTCAATTCATATACGGAAAATATTTAAAATGTGTGACTAACTCTTAATATAACACAGCCAGTTTTATTATGAAGTGTAGTTAGATTATTGACTCTTAAATGCTCTTTATAAATGAGCCAATTTTGTCTGCATGGATGGGCGAGTGGTATAGGTGGCCGCTCAACACACACTGTGCGCTTATTCGTCGCAGCTTCGATCTCCGCGTAGGACAAGCGTTTGAATGATCCACGAATGCTTGTCCTGAGTCTGGGTGTCTTTGTGCATGTGACTTGATTTTTTGGGGATCCTGTGATACAAGGATAAAATTCCATCTGCGAGAGTCGTTCAAAGAAGCTCGACGATCAAAAAAGGTTTTATTTTAAATTATTTATATCTTTTATCAATATTAGTCAATGTACGTAAAGCGAAGACTCGTCTTATATACGTCAGTATTTTAAAGCTATCGTAATAACGGGGTAGACACAAATACCGGTGACGCAGCGGCGGTTTGGTGACATCATGCGGTCTTGTGCGCTTGGTGCTAGGTATACGCTGAAGCGTGGAGCGGTTGTTATGGTTCAAATATGCGTTTGGTACGAGAAATTTGTATAAACACCATGTTTAAAGAGAGGATTAAATATCGCTTCTGAACATGAAAGTTAACAAATTTCTTGTCAGTTCTTTTACTTAGGAATGAGATTTTGAATTGTTCTTTAGAATGATTGAATGATGAGTTCTGAAGTAGTCTTTGTTTAAGTGTGATGAATCTCAATAAATTAAACTATACTGATCAGTATATTGCTCATAAGACAGGCTTTGCTTTGTGCTGGGTGACGATGTGTGAAAATTGACAGAATATTATGTCTAAGGAACTTTATCGTAACCCGCTACCGCGTATAAACTTGGACCCTACCTAATCAATTCAGACGCTCGTCACGTGGTCACTACTCCTCTCAATTGTCACAACTCGCCGTCTTACGTTCTAGTGTTCTTATTTACCAAGTTAATTATCATAAATCTTCGGGTGTTGCCAGAAAGTAGGGTGTACAGCCACGTATTAAATTGATATTGTAGTTGTGGATAATTGACAGCCCACTACACCGCTTGGACTGGCGTCTATCTAAAAGACTTTAGTAATATTACTGAACTAGCAGTTGCAATTGAAAATGATCCCATGGGAACATAAAATTAGGGTAAAACCTTTCGTATGTGGTTAATCCTGGTTATAAACTATCTGTATACCAAGTATCGTCTAGTTTAACTTGTTCTTCTTTCTTTTTTTTCCTCTCGTCTTTTTCGTCCCTATCCGTTCAGTTAGTTGTTTTTTGCGTGAAAGAGGAACAAACACCCATACACACAAACTTTCGCTTTTATAATATTGGTAGGTTGCACCTACCAACTAAGATGTGAAAAACGTATTGAGTATTCAAAATTGGAGATATGTATGAGGATATAATTAGCACGGATAGCCGAGAGGGTGAGGTTACCATGCCGTGGATCATTTTCGATTTTTAGCAGGCGGGCCTTCGGGCAATAGGAGTGATGACTGGGTATAAAAAGAAAAAATCTCATTAGTCCCTCAGTTAGATATTTGAAAAGTATGAGACACGTATTTTTTCCTTTTTCAGAAAAACTAGACTTGACAAAGATTAACTGCTTTAAAGTATAGGAGAGGCCGCTTGTGACGTAACGATATAGTAAAATTTTACTCAATCGTGACGTCACGCGTAAGTTTCATTCACTGTAATTTGGTCAATTTATGTTTGCGGGACAAATAAAAAAAATACGTATCCATTATTATACAAAAAAAAAACAAGACGGACACTGCAAAAAAAAATTGTCATCATCCCTGTACCTAGGTATAGGGATGATGATAAGGATAACCATTAGACATTAGTTATGGTGCATTGTGGACGATGTCGGGCAAAACAAAGTTTAGTTTTTATATTCAACAACAAACTTGATAACTTAACACCAAGGTAAGTAAAGAACATGTCTGGTTCAAATTTTCACGTATATTCCTCGCAATTGCGACAGACGTGTCGAACATTTTACGAATACGCGAGCGCGCGATACTTCGCTTCACCAATACGGTTGCTTGTCGATTACCTAATAACGCTGCGCAACTCCTAACTGACATACCTGCGTGGTATCGAATGGAATTCTAGGTAAATCGGTGAAGGAGGTTTTATATTGCATAGGTTGACTGAAACTGGGACTTTTTTTTGCTGTCGCAGATACAAAAGTAGGGGTTGATAGTCGGGAAACGCAATTATAGGACTCAATTTCAAGTCCTTTATTAAAAATCATCAAGAAGCAGATCATCCGCGCCAAATGTTGACCTGATGCTAACCACGATCCTCAGATAGGAACGACCGGTATAAGGAGAGAGATTATTTATCTCACTTACTTTTAAAGGTACGTTAAATTGTGAGTCGTGTTAGACTGGAAGCCGATTCCAATACAGTTGGTAAAAGGCTAGGATGAGGACCCTTAATATGCAAAATAGTAAGGCTTTTTATTAATTTGTCTAACATATTTCACTTTATTTACCGTTACCATATACTCTACTTTTACCTTTTACTATTTTCCCAAGCTATTCTGATATTGACTTCCTTCCTTAACAAATACAGTTTGCCGTCCTACAGAAAAGCATTCAAGGACACACATTCTGTGCTCAATATCCCTATTAAACATTATTAAAATAAGCAACAAACTAAAAACAAAATAACACAAAAAAATATAAGTACAAACGGTCACGAATGCCCCTTATCGATGAACTAATGAATCATAATACATAAATTATTTAATGTTTTTTTATCAGCGCACGCGCACGCTTCCGTTACTCCGATAGTTTGTGATAGCGTCTGTGTATATAATGTACATATTTATGTATGTATACAATGTATGGATGTATACTGAGAGAGAATAAACGGGGAGAAGTCTACGGTGGCCGACGGCTTTAAGGGTTTGGAGGGCTGTCCCTCCATCTTATGTGTCTGTACACATACGATTGGAGTCATTAAATAGGCTATTTAACAAAAAAAATGTTGTTTAATCCATCAGAAAGATTTTCGAAAAATCTTAGGTATGTACAAATATTTTGACGCCAATATTTTAAAATGCGGCTACTCCGATAGATACAGATTTTTGTTAAAGTCTTATAGGACTTTTTACATGAGACGCAACGATTATAAATATTGTTGGCTTTATACTTGACTTAAGACTTAAAAGTATACAATTAATACTATTTAGTTCCTATAATTAATCACCTAAATAATCGCTTGAAACAACCAGTAGTTAAAGTATTTTGAAATTTATCCGTAACTATCAATTAAATCAAATTTATTCCGAAGACCCTCGTCCTCTCGGCTCGATTGATCGACAAATAGTTAAATGATTTTTATCATTATTGATAATAGTACTAAGAATGCAATTAGGCTAATTTTGATTTTGAAGTAATGTGCCTAAATTATGTTGTTGCACCGCATTCTATTTTACAAAATTATTCTGATGAATTTCCATGTTTTGCACATTATAGGATATAAACATAATTCTTGCTGTCAAAATGAAAATGGGTCTCGTGCTCTCAATGTAAACAAAGGGAAAACACGTGTGTTTTAGTAAGATAGTTATAACCGCTGTAAGTTATTACTGTCATAAAAAAAGAAACAAAACCCGCGCTAAGTAATCTTTGTGTTTGACGGCGGTTCATTTTTACTCAGTAAGATTTATAGAAGTAAGTCTAACACTACCCGTTACTTCCCCCCGAGAAGGTGGTTGTCCATGACGATTCCCATGTGAGTCAATTTTACCTAAGCAGAGACAAAATCAGGGTGATTTTAGTCAGCAATACTCCGACATATCGCCCTTCTTACGATCTTCCTCCGGGTAAGTCGTTAACCGAGTAAGCTTTAAACGACATTTTTCTTCAATGATTTTCGTAAGGCGATTAATTTCGGACCCGACCAGAGTTGGCTGGTCGCGATAAATACACATCAGTGACGTCAGTAAACGGTTATAAAATAAATCGGAAATAAAGATAAAAAAATCTTTATTAATTAGTTCAAAACATTTTGTCTCTCTCAAAACTTATCAATACGGTAATAGGTATATTACTCGTAAACGAGTGCTCGCCGACCTTGGTTTGATAAGACGTGCAAATCTAATGTTATTTGTATCGGGGACCGTTTGTATTGAGTGGATAAACGCTGCGGTTGGCGTTTTTGTTAAGCAAGAAGAAAAAACGCTGTGATTATCATTGGCTATTCAAGCGAAATCAATAAGAGGAGGTTTCAACAATACTGTTTTCAAAAAGGTGCATGTCTCATTCTTTTCTCTATCTTTATTTCATTATATTTGTGACCTCAGAAATTCGGACTGGACGAACAGATTTTGTTGATCCTTCTTCTTTAATTTACCATGAAACAACAAATGATGATAATATTTTAAAAAGATTGACACAGCAGAAATCTAATAATTGTCTTCTGTGAGACCGATTCCATAATCAGCACAAAATTTCCATTACTAATTACTTTAATTAAATAATTGTAGCCACTTGTGCCACAACACCCTGTCCTCCATCTTCCGTATCTGCACTTACAAGGACGCGGCTGTCAAAATATCCTCATCAGAATCCCTTATTATCCTGTCTTAATATACTTTCAGTTACCTATACGTTTTTAAATGTCTCGTTTCATACGCCAAATAGGAAGTCGATGTATGCTGAACGAATGACTCCCACGCTGTTATTATTTTAGTTGTAATCTTTGGCTTATAAATACAATCCATTGATACGATTTCATAATTATTTTTGACTCTGATTGGTGTTGTTGATGCTTTGACTGTGCAGTTTGCCTGAGTGTAGACGATGACTGATTTATCAAGCTAAAAGTTGCGGAATAAGAAAAACATATTTTAGAGTTTTTTTTTGTGATTTTTTTAAATTAGTTTAGAGAAATTTGTTCATGAATTGCGGCGCGTCTCAAACATTAATTTCACGTGTCTCTTGATGATTCACAATTAAAGGTTGTTAATTGTGAATCAATTGTAGGTATTTATCGTGTTTGCCCGACTAGTTTCAGACCAAACGGAGTCCTTAATCATGAACTGACGCGGCTACGGGTCACGAGTTGGGTCCGAACCTAGTTCTTTAGCCCTTTTCGATTGAAAACAAAACTTTCGGTTTCTTTATCGTTTAGCGTTTAAAAGCTAGGTATATTATAGCGTCCTCATTACAAATGTAAAATGTCCTTTACACGCGGAAAATTAAACAAACTTTAAACATACATACATTGTTTGTCCTCAAACATGCTAATTATATTTTATGTTATGTCACGTTTTTGTTATAAAAATATTCTCTAAAATTGTCTTTCTTAAATTTTTACATCACATGTTATTTGGTTGAAAATTTTCTTCTTTAAATGGACTAAGATTTTTTTTGTTGAGCAATTCTCTTTTCAAGCGACTATAAAAAAAGAGAAGTTTCCCTATTCGTCTGTATTTTCTTTTTATGTTTATTACCTCAGACCTTTGGATTTTATGAAACGATGTTGATTCAGTTTTCATTTATCGTGAAATCGCCGTCATGGATTCCCATATTTTTTCATTTGTATGTTTCTCTTGTTCAAACAATACTATACTTGTAGTTTGTCATTACTAATGTATTATTATAATTTGTTACAGCGATGCGCAGAGGCAGAGTGGCGGTGTGACACGATGTGCAAGGACGGATGAGGCGCCGGCGCGCGCTCACGCGACGCGCAATCTAGCAACATGTCGTTCTTTAATAATCTTAAAAAGGTAACACTGAAATATCGATCTGGACACCTGTCGCGGCATGTGCGTGCACAAAACAAAATAAATAAAACTCTATTGTCCTAGCCATAAGATTGAAAATAGCTTGAAGTACCCCTTGTATAGTTTACTTCGATGGTTGAACTTCCTCGTGGGTGGGTGGAGGGGGGGGGGGAGCGGGAGCTTTAACCGTCGACTTTTTTTATTATTTCTTGTTTCGTAACTTAGAAAGTAATGTGTAAATTACTTGCTTGTCAGTGCCGTATTATCCATAAGGCACTTTATTGCCTTGGGCCCCACTAAGACTAGGGGCCCAGCACTCCCGAATTAAAAGGCGGAATTGTGTGGTTCTATGAAACCACGGTAGAAAGCCCACATTATGGACACTAAGACCGGCCCTGCTTGTTGTAGGTGCTGCACCTAGGCAGCGGCAACGATGCCAGGAAGAAGAAGGTGTTCAACAACATCCGCGACAACAGCGACCCCTCGGACAACTGGGACATGGTCGGCGAGCTCGGCGATGGCGCGTTTGGGAAGGTGTGTATACAACAGTATTATTAAAATTAAAATTAAAAAAAAAAGTTTTATTGACATAAAAATACAGTTCAGTATAAATGTAACCCTTACGCCTGTGCTAGGCTTAAAGCCTGTGTTACAGGAGCCAGTGTCTTCGCCCGTTTAGGTTATAATATCTATATCTATTTATATGAAGAATATAGATAGATGGATAAAATGTACATTATTGCATACTGCATAAATACTAGATTGGCTGAAAATAAATAGTTATATGGTGATAAAATGGGTGTTTTATCGCTTAAAGTGATCTTAAATGAAGATTGAAGACTCGAAGAATATGTAAACGATTTCAGTTTGCTTGCACAGATAGCTGAGTGGATTTGGCCACCTCGCCAAATCTACTATCGAAGAAATAACGATTATGCCACTTAAAATGTTCTTAAAATCCAAGATTATAACCTGGACATCTAGGATAATAATAAAGGCACTATTTTAGGCAACTGCTACCCCTAACCAGTTGTCTCAGGTTCTAAACGAAAGAGCAAAAAATCGTCTAACCTAAAGTTGTTACTTTTCAAACGTTGCTAGCTCCGATACTATATTCACCAAAACGAGACAACGTCTCTGCAGTGCCGGCGTAAGGACCACTGACACCCCGGGCGAAAATATTGTGGCGCCCACTTGAGGGAAGCAATATCAAGTGTTAGTTTTTTGCTGATCCCAAGTAAAATTATATTAAGAATTTCATCTTTCCTTTAGCGTTACGTTTGGCGGTGGAAGTATTCCACCTCTAGCGTAGAGCACAGTTCTGAGGGTTTGCGCCAGGAGAGGCAAGAGTCTCCAACTTCACATCTTGGCGCCCCCCAAAATGTGTCGCCCTGGGCCATCGCCCCATCATGCCCCCCCCCCCCCTAACGCCGGCATTGCTTCTCTGCCCAATACCTAGAAGAAATAAACCCAGTTCACCGTCCCTAAATCCTTCCCATCGCAGTATACTTTAAACAATCACCACCCTTCCACAGGTATACAAAGCCCAGCACAAGACGACCGGCCAGCTCGCCGCCGCCAAGATGTGCGTTCTGGACAACGAGGACGACCTCGCGGACTTCACCGTCGAGATCGACATCCTGTCCGAGTGCCGGCATCCGAACGTCGTCGAGCTGCACGAAGCTTACTTCATCGATAATAAGTTGTGGGTGAGTTGGTCACTGATATATCATCGGGTCTATAGTTACTTCTCAAAGACGAAGAGAGGCCGTCTCATGCCGCCTTGCAATACGAATGTAATAACGTATAGCCGAGTGGTTGAGGTCGCCACGCCAGACCTGCAGAGACTGCCAAGCGTTTGTGTGATCCATGAATGCTTGTACTGAGTCCATACGTACGGGTGTCCATGTGTTTTTGAATCCCCTCGCGACTCAAAAATCAAATTCCTTAATAGTGGAATTGATTTTTTTTATCTGTTCACTTTTTAATAGTAAACTAGACCATCTTCAAAACCTACAGTATATTTAATAAAATCCAAACTAATAACTTCAAAGACTCTTATTCTCATCTTCATAAAGCCTAATTCCCCCTAACCCTCAACCTCCAGATGCTCCTCGAGTACTGCGACGGTGGCGCCCTCGACTCGGTCATGGCGGAGCTCGAGAAGGGTCTCAGCGAGCTGCAGATAGCGTACGTGTGTCGCGAGATGTGCCGCGGCCTTCAGTTCCTGCACTCGCGCCGCGTCATACACCGAGACCTCAAGGCGGGGAACGTGCTGGCGACCATGACCGGGGGCGTCAAGCTAGGTAAGGATTACCTCAAACCTGGGCCCCAATTCTGCTATTTACGATGGCCGATAGATAAATGAATGAAAATGATACTTTTGGTATTATCTTAAGCATTTTCCCGACACAATAATTGGAAATTCAGTATGGGACTGTACACTCAAGGTCAAAGCAATTTACTTCCTATTATTGTGTTGGTAAAATTCTTAGGAGAATAGGAATAATTTCAGATTTAAATCCAATTGCCATTCATTTATCGGCCATTGTAAATAGCAGAATCGACGATCAGGGATGTTATGGATGTATATTTTCGGATCCGGATACGGACACGGATATGGATACTGGTAAAATAAAATATCGGTTTCGGTTACGCTTATGATGGATATTCAATTATTTCGGATTATCCGATAGTTTCGGTTAGGGATATTAATTTTTTAAGGAACTGTAAAACGAAAGGTGTCAGCTGTTGGGATTTGTCAGTTTTATGTCAATTTGACATGTCATTTTTACTATAAAGTAAAAATAGTAAATATGACACGTCGTGACAAGTTTTTGGTTTTCCCCCGCGCCTAATGACTCCGCCCTATCTGAAGCTATCCGTAACTTTTATTTCGGTTATGGTTACGGTTACGGATATTTTTTTATTTCGGATGTCCGGTAGTTTCGATTACGGATATGGATATGGATCCATAAGAACACTGCCTCAAACAAGACTATTGTCTCTAATGCTAGGGCCACATTAACAAGAAATACCATTAATTATCGCGATTTTGAACGTTAAACTTTGGCGTAGCTACTACTTTAGGCGTTAAAATTACCGTTTAGAGTGAGGCGAGATCTCAATCAATCAATCAATTAATAACTTTATTGCATTCCATAATGTGTACAAAGCTGGTAGGTAAAATTAAAAGAAACAATTATGGACCCTGTCGGGCACAGCAAAATTAGTTTTTTAGAGGAGAGGATGAAGAGGGCTTTTTAACATTTTAATATTGCTTCAAGTGGCGGTACATCAAAAAATAGTTAATGGGCATTGACGTTAGCCACTAGTGTGGCCCAAGCATAAATGCGTCGGCAAATGTAGTGTCAAGGCCCCATCGGCCGATGTATGATGAACTTCTATGTGTAGTCAGGGCTGGACGTGGTGCATGAAGGATCGCAACGCATTGCCATACACCGACACAGAAACGCAGATGACGTAGCGCGGTTTAGGATTCAGTAACAGTTAGTTCAGGCCATGAGAATGGACTGTTAGAAGAGTGTAGGTCTGTAGTAAGCTCCGCAGCCCGATGGATAAGAAAAGAGGATGACCTGCCTTTGTGGGGTAAGTTTGGGAGAGTTCTATGTTTAGCAGTGAACCGCGATATCGAATTAATTCATGCCAGGGCGTGGTGGTTTTACATGCACGAAGTGAAGGTTCACTTATAGCATTGCCCTGTGACTACTGTAAGGTCTGGACGGGAGGGACTATATTACATCGACCAGATAACTGGCCAAGAAGGAGACGGATGCGTTTTCCTTCTCGTTCGTTTTTACAAGAAGTGCTAGGTTTAGGCGTTTTACACTTACCCTACGCGAGTCCAATGGGACGGTAGCTAGGCAGATTCATGCACTAGTGATCTCGTGGGTCTTATATTACTTTAAAACGTGGTGGTAAACCCCAAGTCAAGGTGGTTTTCATAGAAATTCTAATTCACAAGTCATGTCTGGGTGATAGGAAAAGTGTTGTTGCAAGTTTACTAACTTTATATGTTTGCGTATTTTTTAGTGATTATAGTTATTTAGTATATTATAACCTACTAACAATAGGGATGATGACTGGGTATAAAAAGAAAAAATCTCATCAGTCCCTCAGTTAGATAATTGAAAAGTATGAGACACGTATTTTTTCCTTTTTCAGAAAAACTAGAATTGACAAAGATTAACTGCTTTAAAGTTTAGGAGAGGGGGCTTGTGACCTAACGATAGAGTAAAATTTATACTCAATCGTGACGTCACGCGTAAGTTTAATTCACTGTAATTTGGTCAATTTATGTTTGCGGGACAAATTAAAAAATACGTATCCATTTTTATACAAAAAACTACAAGACGGACACTGCAAAAAAAATTGTCGTCATCCCTATTATATATTTGTCAATTTTCTTATATTGGAAAACCTTTTTTTTTACTAATATTCTTAGTATAGAATTGCTTTGTAACGTAGGCATGTATAATAAGGTTTATTATTATGTTTATTAAAAACTATATTTACAATTTACACACCAATGGTAACCCATAGCAACGGTTTAACTACCTAACAGATGATAAGTTTATATGACTAGCTGTTGCCCGCGACTTCATACTTGTAGATATAAAAATAAAGCAAGTAATTGTATAATAAATAAGTAATGGTTTATTAATGCAAAATCAAAATCTACTTAGATAGGAAAGCGAAAAATCTATATCTATACTTCTATACTTGGGTGATTCTCCAGAAAAAATTAATAACACAAGTTAACGTCGTCATTATCCTCACCAACTGGTCTAAGTAACTGTAGTACAAAATTTTTAAAATTTTTAAGTCATCTTTTAATAGCCTGAGTACTTTGCGAACTTGGATAAAAATAATATAGAATACATCAATCTGCAGTATCAAAAGTGTGGTGAGGATAATGACGTTTGCAACTTGTTTTTCTTTTTTCCGGAGAATCACCCACTTACTAATATATAATGCTTTAAGAGTTTGTTTGTTTGTTTGAACGCGCTAAACTAAGGAACTACTGGTTCAAATTTAAAAAATATTTTGTGTTCAATAGACCATTCCTTGAGGAATGTTTTAGGCTATATAAAATCACGCTGCAACTAATAGAAGCGAAGATACAATGGCAAATGTGGCAAAAACGGCTATAAAAATTCATCTTCATGGGCTTCCGTTCAAAAATTCCTAACTTATATCTTCTAACCACGCGAACAATGTCGGGGGCAACAGCTAGTGTTTGTATAAAAAGACACACTGCGATAGTTCATCTTTCAATCAATTTAGAATATAGACATAATCTTAAATCTCAAACTAACTGTAATGATAACCAAGCAGTAACCATGGCAACGCTTCGACAACAGACGATCTCTCCCAGTCATACATAGAGACCTGAAGCTATGTTGTGCCTTCAAATCTCTGTGTATGATTGGCCGCGTTCGTCACTAACAACGGCGGAACGGGAGCGGTATGTTATATGTGTATCTTGTATGTATATATATGTTGTTATATATGTTGGTAGAATATGTTTAATATACTCCCAGATTTGAAAATTTTGGATTTAGGGGTTTTTTGGCTAAGTGAGTTTGCTAGACGAAAGCGTGGTAATTGTTGTTTCAGCTGCGTTAATATGTCTTTCTGACAATTATTCATTGTTTTTGCCCATCAGACGGATTACTTTTATTGGTTTTTAAACGATTCTGGCAGTGATGATTTTAAAAATTGTGTCGCAGGGCTTTCATACACATTCAAGTCTACCTTATATAATATATAATTATTTACTAAAATACGCGATTTCACATAAATAAATGTCTGGGAGTATATTACATTGTAAATAGTATGTATTTTTACGTAAGTTTAATTACCACGTAACTTGTAAATATTTGCTTTATTATATTTAAATAAGCTTCTCACGTTGAAAGTACAGTTGATGGCATGGTAGTGGTAACATTTAAACTTCATTACCGGTACCGTTTATCGTAAATCATTATATGACTCCTTCAACTTGGATGGGCTTTAGGGAGTATCAGATTTCTACTGACTTAAACCCTGGGTGGGTTTAAGTAGTGTGACACTTTCGGACAATCCCGCTCGTCTTACAGGCATCAGTCCTCAAGAGCTCCCCTGAGCTTGCGTCATCTCAGTGACCTACCCATCACTCACCAACCGCAGGTGTAATATTCTATGTAGCTAGAACAATTAATATTAATAGAGTTTATTTATTTATTTATTAAATTTTTTTTATACAAATATGTACAATGGCGGTCTTAATGTCAGAGGCATTCTCTACCAGTCAATCAAGTGGTGGTGCAGAGTTACAAGAAGTAGGTGTACTAGCAAATAGATAAGGCAAATATAAAAGCAAAATTCAATATTAAGTATATACGCGACAAAAAAGAGGATTGTTTGTTTTAATGAACAACTGCGAGATTCAGTAATTTAATCCTTGTGTCGCTTTATTTGCATAAGTATTCAAGTTACAAACAACCTAGTTTTCGGTCCGAAACTAGTCGGGAGATACTGATGAATATACGTTTGGAAACCGTTTATTTTTTCTATAATTCCAATATATTTAAATATAAATATGTTTTCAAAAGTTTCTAAACGATTTTAATTATCCTCATCATTACCATGCCATCATTTGTACAAGCATGTAGCCATATTTATGTTTACCGTATCAACTTACATAATATTGTGTATGTAATAATAATAATATGCGAATGTTTGTGTTCTGTGAGAGCGTTTCTGTCAACATTATATTAATTGTCTCACTGTTAGTCGTTGTAAAGTGATGGGTACTTGTGTAATAGGGATTTAAAAATAGTTAAAAAACGAGGTTTATCAAAACGTGTTTGCTTTAAACTAAACTATAATATAAAAGTTATTTCCTTTATTTAAACATAAACATATTGATTACATTTTTAAATATACATACATACAAATACATAAAAAAAACAACATATATTTAAAAATATAAAAAATAGTGTCCGACTGGCATCGTGAAAAGGGCCCAACCAGCTGTGGTCAAGGCTCCAGAGAGAGGAACGTGCCGTGTCCAGAAGTACCGCTTTCTGAATTTAAACGTCATTATTATTAGCTTTTGGTGTCCCACTGCAAGCCAAAGGTGTCTTTCTTTACCGTTTGTGTATGTTATGTATTTATATATATTTAAAAATTGGTGTTGAAAATTAAACATCTTTATTTTCGAGATGGGTGGTTATGGTTTGTATTGTAACTCATTTTAGTATTTGAAATTATAATTGTCTAGTGTACAAACACTCCTTCGAAACGGCTTGACCGATTCTCATGAAATTTTATGTTTATTGGTAGGTCAGAGCAAGATAACAGCAGTTTTTTTTTGGTATTGAGTAAAGTGTTGGTGAAGTTTTGTAGTGTTTTTTAAATATTCGTCAAGTATTTTTAAATGTGTTTCTGCAAATTGATTGAATTTTATGATTTTTTAAATCTATTACGTTACATTCAACATGCTTTTCAGTTTATAATCATAAGATCATTTATTATAAACGGATTCTTTAAAAATCATCATCTCCATACACCATAAGCATTGTCACACCTACGTCATTAGACTATAACAATTCAATCACCTTTACCAACCCTCACATCATTTGTTCAGCGGACTTCGGCGTGTCGGCCAAGAACAAGTCCGACGCTGCAGAAACACGACACGTTCATCGGGACCCCGTACTGGATGGCGCCGGAGGTCGTGCCTGTGTGAAACGTTCCGCGATCATCCTTATGATTTCAAGGTATGTGTGTTGTTTGTGAGGGTGGTGTGGTGGATTTTGTGCAGTCCGCCCTCCCAGTGGTGGATTTTATTTACCTGCAACGCCTCGCCCTGTGGTGGATTTTATGTAGTCCAAACCCTTCCCCATGGTGGAGTTTATTTACTGCAACGCCTCCCCTCTGGTGGAGTTTATTTACTCTATTCCAATACTCCCCTAGTGGTGGAGTATATAGTCCAACGCCTCCCCTCTGGTGGAGTTTATTTACTCCAATCTCCACCTACAGTGGTGGATTTTATTTACGAAAATCTCTCCCGCACCGTGGTGGAGTTTATTCACTGTCTTCTAACCCTCCCCTGTAGTGGGGTTTATTTACTGGCAACCCATTCCCTCCCGTGGAGGAGTTTATTTACTCTACTCCAAAGTGAGGAATTTTATTAAATCCGCCCCCCTCCTCCGTGGTAGAGTTTATTCTGTCTACTCTTACTTTCCTCCCCGTGGTAAATTTTATTTAATCCACGCCCATCCATGATGTGAATTAACTCGTAGAATATTTTATAATAGTACTGGGACTATCGGTCGACTGATCTCTGATTCGCACAGTCATACCCAACCCTCTAAATTCCTCTGTCCACGGAGGATATTATCATAATTATTATACTATTATTTTATTTTATTGTTTTTGTTCCTCCAGGTGGACATCTGGTCTCTAGGCATCACGTTGATAGAGTTCGCGCAGATGGAGCCGCCCAACCACGAGATGACGCCCATGAGGGTACTGCTCAAGATACAGAAGAGCGAGCCGCCCGCCTCGACCAGCCCTCCCGCTGGGGAAGGCCTTCAACGACTTCATAGCCAGGGCGCTCGTCAAGGTGAGCCTTTTTTATTGTTTTGGGCGAAATTGATAAAGATTGTTGTTTGTAGGATATCTTTATTCAATAAAACACCGCACATACGTATACAGGCAATTACTATTCGCCCAAGAACGGGTGCCTTCTTTACTATATGGTTTATAAGTAACTACTTTTACCTTTTAAAGCTTATGTTTTTGTAAAATTATTTTGTAGAAGGCCGTATATAAATACTTTGCGCAAAAGTCGTCTTAAACTAGTCAGAGATAAATTGTTGTTTTGTATCGTCGCGCCTTCTACCCTAAAATTTGTTTTACTACTATTGAATAAAACAGTAAGTTATTTTCTGTGATTGTAGCATTTTATTTATTAGTCAGAAAGATATTCCACCGCGCCTTTGGTCTATAGCGGGCATTAACGAAACTATAATACTACTAAAAACACGATTTGCCTGAAAAGACTTTAAAGACGCACAAATACGTAATGGTAATCTTTATTAACTCCCAAAGTTCCATTGCGCCAAATATTAACCATCATATCTTCGCTCCCAGGACCCTGAGAAAAGGCGACGGCGGTGGAACTCCTGAAACACGAGTTCGTGAGCGGTAACCTCGACTCGAAGCCGTTGCGAGACCTGCTGCTGGAGTACAGGGCCGAGGTCGTCGAGGAGGAGGTCGTGGATGATGATAGCGAGGTATGTGCATGGAATATTCTACAACTTGTACTAATATTATATAAAAGTACTAACACCGTTGGCTCAGCGAACCAAATCTTCTCTTGGCCTTTGATACGAAAGAGCACCTCGTTAAACGATCCTCGGCTATACACCGTGATTTTTTTGTCGTCTTACAAAAGCAGTTCGTGTATCCAATGACTAGAACACATTCATGATAAAAAAATAGGTATTTATTGAAATTTGAATAAATTTAAAATGCAATTTTTATTCAATATTATGATGCAATTTGTAGTTTTTTAGAAACATAGCTCTGTTGCGAGCGCTGTCCGAGCCTTGTAACAATGGTGAGGGGCGCGGGCGGCGTTTT